>NW_014569651.1:471581-482308 GCF_001313835.1 Polistes canadensis
AATTAAATTAAATAAATTAAATTAAATTAATATATTAAATTAATTGATATAGATAATAAAAAAGGTACAAAATAAT
Source organism: Polistes canadensis (assembly GCF_001313835.1). Classification (NCBI taxonomy): domain Eukaryota; kingdom Metazoa; phylum Arthropoda; class Insecta; order Hymenoptera; family Vespidae; genus Polistes; species Polistes canadensis. The sequence continues at coordinate 471,658 of NW_014569651.1, forward strand.
CTCAAAAATCAAAGTAGGAAAACATAATCCTGCATAGTATATCGAAGTCACCCCTTTTATATCCCATATAATATCCGAAGGAAATTATCGTTAAATGTTATTGGTCGACAGGAGGAACAGAACGAGAGAAATTCAGGAACACGGGAATTGACGAATAGCAGAGCCTTTAGAGATCGATAGTTTGCGTGCAAGCGACCAACGATTCGAGGAACAAACAAATACATAAGTAAGTATGAACAAAATAATAATAATACAATTAAAAAAAAAATAAAAAATAAAATGTAGAAAAAAAAATAACCTAATTCGTTTTAATATCATTTCTTTTGTTCGTTGATGATCAATAATTCAACATATACTCAATATCCCTTCTCTCTGTCTAGCTCATTATAAAAATTGTATTTTAAATAGAAGGTGGCAGGGGTCAGGGGAGGAACTGGTGAAGGTAAGGTCGTGCGACTGACAATCGTTCATTTGACTATCGTATAAACGGTTTTTCAAAATCACGTGGCTTTTTCTACCACCTTACACCTTACACCTTACACCTTACACCTTTACACCTTATCTTATTCCTAATCGTAAAAATTCTAGAATAATAATGGCGATTATACTCCGACGACTTTTGTAAATAAATTGCGAATGTGAAAAAATGGATGTATAAGAAAACAATATAAAAAGAAAAAGAAACCTTGAACAATTGCATTGTTTTATGGAAATGTAAATCGAATAAATTAATGGATTACCTAACGATTTTTACTGATATAAATACGTGTTAATAATAATAATAATAATAGTCTCATGTCCGACATTTTTAAGCGTTCGTTAAATCAATATTGGAAACAATTGAAATCACGATTTTTACTTTTATATTCAATTTTCATTTGTTATAAATTTAAACTTGCGTAACGTTTATTGAAATAGATAATAATCACTTTGCGATAGATAATCGATTATTTATTAACAATTAATTTCTAAAAGTAAAAAAGTATTAATAATAATGATAATAATAATCATCATCATCATCATTATTATTATCATAGGATGAAAAAAAGAAGAAAAAGTATTATTAATATAGGAGAATATAATTTTAAGATTCGGTGCGGGTAGTGCACAGCTGAGCATCACATGGCGCGTTCGAATGCCTTCAAGTGCGAAGACTAAGGGAGAGGGGTTGGTAAGGGGTAAGGGAAAGAAATTACCCCCTGGATCGAGACTACTTTGTTCGCTCTCTCCATATTCCCGTATGTGTGTATACAGAGTGTACAAAATTTAAATCGATCAATTTAAATATTTTCAAAACTAACGATGTAGTAGACAAAAATGTTTTAAACAAAAGTTGAATGGTTTTAAAGACTACATAATATGATATTTTTTTTTATAGGTGGACACGCGTATAGCTCACATGAAAATCAACTTGGATTTTTTTTTTAAATAGAATTATATATTTTTTTAATGCATCACACAATTAATTCATGCTGATTTTTATTCCCCACAGAAAAGTATTAAACAATTTATGACACACATACACACACAAAATTATTAGTTTAGAAGATATTTTAATATTGGTACTATGTAAGCGTACTATATAGTATTCACTTTGTCATAGTAAATATTCAAAAGTAGATCCTTCAATCCGAATAAAATTAATCGAATAATGTATCCCCCTTAAACTATTCAACTTTTGTCTAACACATTGTTTTCTACCATCAACAGTTTCGAAGATATTTCAGTGGATCGATTTAAATAGGACACTCTGTATATATATATATATATATATATATATATACTTATACGTATATACTTATACGTATATACTTACGAATGTATATATTCTCTCGAATAAATGTAAGCTGATTCGTATATGTGTGCGAGTGCGCGTGCGCGTGCGGTTGCGGGTGCACGTGTTGTGTATGTTGACCCTCATATTTTCTTTCTCACTCGCACTTTGACTCTCTTTCAGTTCAAAAGTTAAAACGCAGAGTGGATATTAATAATTTAATGCGTTTAATTCTAGCGTAGATTGTTTACGCGCACGCGTACGTTTATTTAAAAGTCAATGTGAGTAAGCAACGTTACGTTTAAACATCAGCAGCAGCAGCAGCAGCAGCAGCAAGGATAATTTGAAGATATGGAAGGAATAAGGGGGGAGGGTGAAGTGGGGAAGAAAAGAGGGAGAAATTTATTCAGCGATTTTCCCGAAGGTATCGACGGTCCAAAGAGACCCTTCCTTCATCCCTTATTCTCTTCCCTTATTCCCCCATTCGTTCTTTAACTTCTATATAAGACCGCTTTAATTTCGTCCTTTGCATAATTAATCTCGTGGATTTATAACTATTTATTTGGCAACCGTGAAATTTATGATAATTATATTATCCCTTTCTCCCTTTATTACGCGATTGAGAATTTCAAATAATTTTGCTTTTAGATTCGTTTATTTATGTTCATTTATTTATTTGTTATTCTTGTTAATATATAATATTTATTGATTTGATATAATGAATTTTGTTCGGTGTGAATTATCGAAGAAATTATCAATTTCTTTTTCCCTTTTTTGTTATATATATATAATTTAAAATAACATATATTTATTTTTCATAACAAGTATATTTAAATATGTAAATTATTATTTGTATAAATCGTGAATAATAATTATTATTTATTGAACAAATTATTAAAGATAAAAATATCTCTCTCTCTTTTTTTATTTTTTTTTGTAATTAATATATTTTATTTATTTATTTAATTATTTATTTATTCGTATATAATTAGAAATAAATATGTTAGTAAATTTTGTATTTGTATGCTGTTTTGTGATCGTGTTTAGTAACATTATGAAATAATCATATGCGAGATTGAATGAATTAAAGAATGAATGAAGGATTATACGAGATACCGGAAATAGTAGAAAGGTCAATGAACTATTAAGAATGGACAAAGTTGTTAGAGATGAAGGTCGATAAGTAAGTGACCACGTACACTAACATTTAGTCAGAAGGGACGACTCGGAATGATTTAGTGGCGCCATCGAAAGGTTACCAAATTTCATATTCTTCTTCCTGCAGTCGATAAGGTAGGAATTTTCTTTCCCCAAAATTCCTATTCATCTTTCCCTCCCCAAAAAAAAAGTATTATAATAATCAAAATGAACAACAAATTATTACAAAAATATAAAAAAAATGATTCTATTATTCGTCTAATTCATAGAAATTCGTTCTAAACAATTATACGTAAAAAATGTTCTTTATTTAATATAAATATATAAATTCATTCTCGAAAGGTTTTATATTTTTTTCTTTTTAATTTTATTTAAATAAAGTAGAATAATATATTAGCTTTTTATACGAGAGAGAAAAAGATCGAAAATAATATTATCCTTAGATACTTTAGAGCTTTTTTTCATCTTGTTAGCTGATAATCGAAATATCTACGTTACCTTCAGTTCCACTATGTGATATCGGTTCCTTCGTATTCGAGGAAACTTGTTCGTTTTTAAAAAGATGACGTAATCCTTACCTGAAACACACATAAACACATAGATAAAGATATAAAGCTCGTTAAATACTCGTGAAAATTCCAGTTTATTGCAAGTTTTATATCTTATCGTCTATTCTTTAGTATTACAACGTAGAAACGTGCGATTCCCATAAAGAGAGAAAGAGAAAGAGAAAGAAAGAAAGAAAGTAACTGAAAAAGAAAGAACGAAAGAGTTTCGAAAAGGTTAAAGTTCGATATCAAATAACAAGCGTCGATAAGATAGATTTCTTCATTTCCTTTAAATGGATTTTTATCCTCGATATTTTAAATCCGTCAATTGCACGTTTGATTTTAATCGTTAACTATATAACTGTTAATTTAATCCATTTGGAAATCAATATTATGTTTAATACTTTAAATGAGATAGGAATTAGAAAATATGTAGAACGGAGACAAATTAGAAATTAGCTTAAGATAACATTTAAAATGAAAGTTCGTTTAATTTTCCAGAAGTAAACAAAAAATAGAAGAAGATTCAAAAAAATAGGATAATATGTTTAATTATTTATTTTTTAAATGATTGCCACACGTTAGGTCAGAAAATTATATAAAAAAAAATATATATATTTACGCAATAATTCATTTTTTTTTTCTTTACATGATAGAATATTTTTCATTGCAAAAATATATATAAATAATTGCATTAATTTGAAGGATCATCTATTATATAATAAAAAAAAATTCTCACTTTTATAAACATTGAATTTGAAATATCGCTACGAGAGTGTATAATTTTCCTTAATGAAGATATAAAAGAACGTATAATGGATGAATAAATGATTAAATAGTTAACTAAACAATTCTAATTTGTTTGATACCGAAATCACTTTTAATATTTGTTAACTTAATTAACCGTAATGAAGTTTCAGATAATTGCCAAAGCATCGCGAGCTACTCTTGCGAGCTTGTTTCCCATCGTCAGAACGTTTACTTTATCTAAACTCGTTCTTAGTAATAGTAGTAGTAATATTAGTAATAGTAGTAGTAGTTGTAGTAGTACTAGCAACTATCTAATTTCTTTGTAATGCGACTCCCAAGTTAATTAAGAACTCTCACCACCTCGTCTTACAATTCGAATTTCCTTTTTTCTCTTTTAAAACCAGTCAGTTAGTAAGTAAGTAAGTAAGTAAGTAAGTAAGTCAGTCAGTCAGTCAATGTTTTCTCACACTAGACATGATCTAATCGTTTTTAATTTCACACAAATATTTCACGTAAAGTATTAATAGTTATTACGAAAATGAGAGAATACGTCAAAGTTTTGTAAAAGCTTGTATGATGAAGCAATATGAAATTTCTATCGATTACGTGGAAGATACCTAATTTACCGACACAATTTCAACACAATATTATTACATATTATTAAATTTTGTATTTCGATGAAAAAATAACGAAAGTATTATTTATTCAGATTACAAATATTAAATATCATGACTATTATTATTATTATATATTATATATATTTATAACAGGACGAGAAGTTCTAATAATAATAATAAGAAGAAGAAGAAGCAAAAGAAGAATTTATTTGAAAATAAATAATAATAAAAATTCTATCAAATGACCAATCAAAAATAGATAGACGAGGATAGATAATATAGATAGATAGATAATAAGAATTTGATGGTTTAGTAATAGCATCGTCACGTACGCTTTTAGGATTTAAAAACTTTTATATTATACGCGAGAACGTATATCCGTGCACAGATTACCTCGCGAGAGTTAGATGATGTGATTCAAAGGAAATTAGAAAGGAAGGAAGGAAGGAAATACGCTAGGGCCTATGATAGAAATAAGGGATGAAAAGGAATAGGTAAAAGAAAAAAAAGAAAAGAAAAGAGAAGAACCGACAGAAAAAGATAGAAGAGGAGTTAGGTGGATAGCTGATTGCTCAATCCATCGAGGAACCAGCGACACGAGTTCCATCTACTTTCTTTCCACTTCTTCTTCTTCTTCTTCTTCTTCTTCTTCTTCTTCTTCTTCCTTTTCCTCTTCCTCTTCTATTTCTATTTCCTTTTCTTATTTTTCTACTCTTCTTTTCCCCCCTCGTAGTTTCGTGCGATCCTCAAATTGCGTTTTCAACGGGCGATTACCCCCTTGCTATCTTCTACTTTCTTACCCTCTTTCCACTACCCCCAACACCACCACCACCACCACCCTTTTCCCCTTTCCTTTCTCTCTCGTTCTTTTCTCAACGTTAGATCCTTTATCAAGATCCTGAAACGAAACGAGCCGGCGAAGCACCACCCGTGTGCGTTTCCACATCCTTTTTTTTTTCTTTTCATTTTCTTTTTTTTTTAATCTCTCTCTCTCTCTCTCTCTCTCTCTCTCTCTCTCTCTCTTATTCTCCTTTCCATCGTTTTTTATTTCCCTTTTCATTTCTATTATTACTACTAGAAAGTTTGCATACTTCCTTCCTTCCTGTCTTCTTTTTCTCTATTTTCTTTACTATATTTTTTTTCCAATTACTGTCAATCCTCCGGTTTCTTACGAATTATACGAGTGTGTCGTTAAAAATTATAAATTTAAAAATAAACCCAAATATATTCGGTCTGTCATCGACGAGTTTTATATGTGTAGACAATCATGTGAATCTTAATTTCCATTTTTTTAAGACGACATATAATATACTAATATATTTTATTATCATAATTATATTTATTAATCCAATATTCATATATGCACATATGGGAGAATGTTAATATTGGCTTGAGAGAAGGTGGTGGCGGTGGCGGGGGTGGGGAGGCGAGGGGGAGTATAGAATTAAAGAATTAGAGTAGAAATAATTTTCTATTAACTTTTTTTTTTATATATATATATATAAGCTATGCGAAATGTCATCATATTATATCCGATAGTTTTCAATTAGATTCGTCAGATATCGTATGATCGTTCCTACCGATATACACAGTCGACGGATAATTTAAAGACGGATTAAAACTTCGTGTACTTTTTATCAATCAAAACCATTCCCCACCCAATCCTCCCCCCCCCCCCCCCCACTATTCCCCTTTATCTCTCTCTTTCATTCTTTCTCGGTTTTTTTCTTTTTTTTTTTTTTTCAACGAATGAAAGAGACGTTTCATAAGATCGTTAATGGTCCTCCACTCGTTATTTATTTTCTCTCTTGCTCTCATTTTTACTCCGGGTATATAAAACTTATATTTTATTTTATCTATATATATATATGTATTTATTTTTTTCTTCTTCTTTTTCTTTTTCTATTTTAGTTCTTATATTCTTTCTCGAGTCGTATACATCAACGTCGAACGATCAATTACTGGATCCAATGGAATTACGAAAAACGGATATAACTCGATCAGATGAGAGCCTTCAAGCTTCTCTCTATCTCTTTCTATCTATCTATCTATCTATCTATCTCTCTCTCTCTCTCTCTGTCTTTCAATCACCTTGTTCGTTGGGTCAGCCACCTCAACACACATTAAACGATAGTAGTTTAAACGTGCGACAGAAACTCGAGTAGGAGAGTACGGTTTTAACGTCCCTGAAACTACGCTACTCTCGTTCAATCCCAAGGTTCAACAATTTAGTGTCATCAAAGGTTCTAACGCGAGCCTTGAATTCGTGACAAGAGCGCGATAATCGATCCTTGACAATGACTCTATCTATCTCTATTTCTCATATACATATACACACACGCACACACACACGCATGCCTTTAATCGCGTACGAGAATGTGCGTTAAATGGGCGAGTAAAGTGTGTTGTTTACTTTTGCAAATGGGATTTAATGATTGTTTCGAGGTGAATCAATTTTGTTTTGTAAATTTGAAAATGTATTTTATCGGTGTGTATGTGTTATCGAACGAAATTAAGATACATTACATTGGTATGATTATATACGTGATTATATAATACGTTTTATTAACTTTATATAAGGAATATGTAGAAAATTATGTAAGGGAAATGTGATAATAATAAATTTGATTATAATATATCTACGATATATGTCAATCAATGTATTGAGTCTATTATTGTTATTCGGTCAATTGTCGTTTATTTATTGGCTGAATTGTCACGAGATTCAATGAGATACGTTTTTTTGTTTCTTTTTTTTTTTTTTAATTATTTTAATGAATTTGTATCTATATACGGTATGGCTAATCAATGATTTAATTTTCAGATTTAACGTAGGGATTCGTTGTCGTTGCGTTATTTTAAATTCTATTATATAAAAAATACGGTGTCGCAAAGTCCAATGACTTTTCGTCGAGAGAAAATTTAATAATTCGTATGATTTTTAATTACATATTTCAACAAAAAAAAACAAGTAAAAAAAAGAAAGTATTTATCAACGATATTATCAATCGAAAGATTCATTTTTCCCATTATTGTAAAATATCAATGAACATCAACGATTCAATACGTTAAAATAAAAATAAAAAATGAACAAACCATTACGTTCGCACGTATAATTGATATAACTGCAATTTTTTGAAACATTTTATTGTCAAAAAGAAAAAAAAAAAAAAAACAAAAAGAAAAGAAATCAAAGAGAATCTCCCGATATTACAGATCATATAGAATTTCGGTATAACCTTTGACCGGTGTCTGCAAAATCACTGAAAATTATCGTTGAAGCGAAAATTATTATTTATCGTTTAATTCATGCATATACACACTTAAAACACACACCCCCACGCACATATACGACAGAGATCATTTATTTTATCCATACAAACAGAGAATAATGTTTAATTATAAGTAATATAATATAATCTATATTAAATAATACAACAAATAAAAATAAACAAAAGTAAATAATTATTGTCGTGAGTTAAGAATATAGAAATATACGTTATATATATATGCACACATACGCGAATACATATTAGTATATTATTTATATTATTAATATGAGTAAATGGTAGTGACAACAAGGAAGGTGGGAGTGGGAAACACATACACGCGTGTCTGTAGATGGCATTAGGGGATTAATTAATGACTCGGCACGTGAAACGTTACAATCACGGTAGGTAGGTACTCGTAATCACAGTGACATAATCGTGTCAATTGGCGCGGCCTAGGAATGGAGCTTGATAATTAATGTACGTAGGAAATTACAAGCGAAAATGTTGGCATCCGTGAGTTCCAGCAATCTACCTTTCCGGCCTCCACCCGCCCCTCCCCCTCCCCCTCCCCTCCCCGTTAATCACCCCCCTACCTCCTTTCCACCACCACCACCACCATCGACATACTGTTTCTCTCTTCTAATGATTCGAAACCACGGATTCTCGCAAGTTTCGATTTATTTCTCGTCGTGCTCAATAATTAACATCACTTCTAGTCAATAATAATATCCTGACAAACGTCACTGGTACTAAACGTTTATGATAATATTATAAATTATTCATATGTTATCGAAGGAGAAGAAGGAAAAATCATGAAAAAAAAATATACCGAGATAAAGGATTAATTTTGAAACGATGTGTAACATCGATTAGATCGATCATTTTAATATTTTGAATAATTTATTTTTCTTTCTACGTTTATGTAAACACCATGTATGTTTTTGTTGTTGTTTCTTTTATTTCTTTTTTATTTTTTCTTTTTTTTTTTTTTAAATAAACTTGTAATCTGAGAGTCAGATGTATAACACACACATTGGTGTATAGGAATAATTATTATTATTGTATCAATTGTTTCTTTTTTTTTTTTCTTTTTTTGGTAATCCTATAAAATAAAAATAATAAATAATCTCGATAGAGAAATATTTCAAAAGATAATAAAATATATTGTTGTTGTCACTTTTAAAAAGTGACATAAGAGTTTTATAACAAATTTGTATTGTCACCTTTAAGGTGATATACGGGGTTGAAAGGGTTAAAACACGATCTATCTTATATCTTGCGAGATACAAGCTGATTTTTCAAGATTTACGTCATTTGATATACCTCCAACGAGATAATAATACGAAGATACCATAAAAATGAAGCGAACGATGAAAGAACATTTTAGATATCTTACTTAATATATATATATATATTTCTTTTTCTTTTTAATATTTTATTCACCAAAGGAGTCACATAAAATTTGTAATAAACAAGAAGATAATTTAAAATTTATTATTCGCCTTACGTGACTTCACTTTTATTTTTATTCTTCCGATACTTGGAAAAGAAAAATTTTAATATTCTGACAGAAAAAACGTTTATGGTGTTTTCTTTCGAAACTAACCATTGGTAGAAATTTAAAAAAAAAAAAAAAATGTTTTTCTTAATAATAAATAAAAATATATTACGAGACAGATACGCGTGTAACTTTTCTTTTCCCTCGTTAAATTTTCAATGCACATTAATAATTAATCGTATTATTATTATTATTATTATTATTATTTTTGATTTTAGAAGTTACTTCTTATATTATTATCGTAATGATTTATTTTTGTTTCTTTTTTTTTTTTTTTTTTAAAAATTTTAAAAATTTTTTTTTGAAAAAAATTCCATTGTTATTGCCAATAAATATTGTGTGATTAATAATAAAACAATATTTGTTAATTTCGTTGAGTTTTCATGAATGCAAGTAGTAACAAAAATTATATATATATATATTGTATATACATACATATGCTAAGGTAACGACAAGAAATGTTTAAATATTTATAAGACATCCTGTGTGTGTGTGTGTGTTTATGATGAAGAAAGTAAGAATACGTATCTTCGTTCTAGACAAACTTTAACAAATATTAGAAGATATTTTCATACCTATATACTCTCACATACATGAACTTCCTTATTATTATTACTATTATTATTATTATTATTATTATTATTATTATGTGTATATATATACATATATCATATCAAACGATTTGAAAGTTCTTCCATGAGGTTTCTTCACGACCTCGAAGTTCCTCAGCTTTTCTCTCGTCAGCTGGAAAGCTTGTAGCATAAGCGTAAATTCTACTCTCGAGAAATGTTAGAGAAAACTTTCATCGCGAAAATAAGTAAGAAAAGAAGATATTAAAAGGAAATTTTCGACGGGCCTTTAAATCTTACGTGATAAGTTATGATAGGAAAAGAAAAGTGATCTCTCTCCTACACACATATTTACATATAAATTCGTACTTTTTTCTTTAGTTTTTTTTTTTTTTTTTTTTTTTT
>NW_014569651.1:482818-487630 GCF_001313835.1 Polistes canadensis
CGATGGAATTGCATTTTATCGTGACGAATTCATTATTATTCCATTCAATCAAAATTCCAACCCAATTACGTCGATATAAATAACTCGATGATAAAAAAAAAAAAAAAAAAAAAAAAAAATAAATAAAACAAAACAAAACAAAATTGAAATAAATAAATACAAGAGTCTCTCTCTCTCTCTCTCGTAAAGAAATTAAAACGAAATACAAAAACAAATCTTTCTTACCGTATCGTTTGGGTACCAAACACACACACACACACACACACACACATACGAATACGCAGAAAGAAGAAGAAGAAGAAGAAAAAAAATGAAACCATCATAACTTTAAATCCTTTCCCTTTTTTTTCCTTATTTTTCTCTCTTTTTTAACATCTTTTTGAAAAGGCACGAGCCAAGTGATTCGCATGTAAATGAAACGTGCTATCATGGGTGTCTCTTTGAAACGAAGTATAGCGAAAGAGAAAAAAAGAAAGAAAAAAAAAATGAGAAGAGAAGAGAAGAGAGAAGAGAAGAGAAGAGAAGAGAAGAGAAGAGAAGAGAAGAGAAGAGAAGAGAAGAGAAGAGAAGAGAAGAGAAGAGAAGAGTATAACGACATAAAAGTGAAAAACTTTAAACCGTCCTCTTTCGTTCCTTTTACTCAGCTGCCTCTTTCTATCCCCCTTTTTATCCACCCCCTTTACCCCTTACCACTCCCTTTAACCCACCCTTTCTACCCACGGGCTCTTTATCACGACCTCTCTTATTAGACTTATCGATCGTTCGAGTGAAGCAAAACGTTTGTATCTCTTTCTTCCTTTTCTTTTTCTTTGCTTCCACCTCCTTCTGCCATTGCATACCCCTCCCACGCACTCTCGCCCCCATCCATCCCCACCCCCTTTTTTCTTCTTTTTCTTCGTAAGAGAAAGAGAAAAATAATCTTTAGGAAAAGCGTCCAGATAGAAGAAAAATATTTTGTATGTGTATGTGTGTGTGTGTGTACCAAAGTCGAGTCGTGTGCACCAAAAAAAAAAAAAAAAAAAAATGGAAAAGTAAAAGAAGATGATAACGATAAAGAGCTACGACGAATCCTCTCTATTTATTTTATTTTATTCCATTTTATTTTATTTTTTTGTATTCTGCTTATTATTATACTTTTCTCGACTGGTTGTCTAGCCGATACAATTGAGAGGAGGATGAGGAGGACGAAGAGGAAATAAGAGAAATTTGTTTCCTTGATTACGTACGATAAAAATCACAAAAGCAACAACTTTTTTTCTACGACGTTCTCTCCCCCCTACCCAACCCCCACCATCCCCCTAACTCCATTTCTTTTATTTGAAATAGCATAATTATCGTTGAAATTGTTCCTTCTATCATTTCTATCATCGTTCATTCATTTTATTCGATGTTTCTTCATCTATTTCTCTCGTTTGAGGTTAAAGAAAGAACAAAAAAATGGAACAATAAATTAATCAGCAAGAGAAGAAGACGAAGAAGAAGAAGATGAATATCTGAACGAGATAAAGAACGAAAATAATTTTATGTTTTTTTTGCTTCTTAATCGTTATTATTATAATTTTTTTTTGAAAAAGAAGACAAAGAAAGAAAAAACGATAGGTAAGAAAACAAAAGGAAGGGACGAGCAATAAAATAAAAAAAAAGGAAAGATAGGAAAAAAGTAGAGAGGATACAAGATCATGAAAAAGTAAACAGATAGTAGGGTGAAACTAGGAAACGGGTGGTTGGGGAGATCTTTAAGGGGGGTAGTATAAAGTATGGGATAGTAGAAAGGTAAGGGATGAAAGTTTCTTCATAAGATCTCCTTCCATAGAAGGAAGTCCCGAAAGTTTCGTTTTACGTTAACTTCCGAAAACGAGTAACACGAGCACCAATGAAGCTTTCGACGATGGACATACTCTTATTTATGTATCCACATATATATATACGTACAAGTATATACATATACATATATAATATCATATATAGATCCTTTAGAGGAATTTATTTGCAAAAGTTTGTCTATTATTTTTTTTTCCCTTTTTTATTTTGTTTTATTATTTTATTTTTTTTTTCTTCTTCATTATTTGTTTATTATACGTGTATAGGGGAGTGGGGTGGCAGGGGGGGGGGGGGGGGGTAAGGGGGTATCCTATCATTTGGATCGATTGGAATGAAAAATGTTTCGTTCGTTATCGATAAAACTTTTATTATATATTTCTTTTTGTTTTTAGTTTAAATAATTTGGTATTAATTAGCGAACGTATCTTAGTCCGAATAATAGCAGGAATAGGAGAATCGCAATCGAATGCAAATAATTTAAGATGTATGAAAAATTCATTAAAACGATGAAAAGAAAAAAAAGAAAAAAAAAAAAAAAATGTTTGTGGAATATTTTATTAATGATTTAAATATGTTAGAGAAAAGTTTTTTTGAAATTTTGTGTGTCTATGGTGTAGTCGGTCAATGATATTAATTTGTAGAAAAATAGGTTGCAAAATATCTCTCGTGTCTACGGGTACGGTTAGTCAATGATTTGTGCTTTGTAATAACAATTTGCAATGTAATTCGATGTATCTTCGATGTTGTCAGTCAATGATTTGACTTTTTGCAATAAAAAATTTATCGAAATATTTCATCAATGTGAATTAATATCGAGTTCATAGATTAATTGAAAATTAATATAAAATAACGAAAAACTCTTTGTGTGTGTGTGTGTGTGTATGTGTGTGCAGTACTACACATCGATGATATTTCTTCATATGAAAAGGATTTTTTGAAAAAACTTTGCACGAGTCTACGAAAAAGTTTATCAATGATCAAAAATCATTGATTAGTTTTTTCCTTTTTATTCGTAGACTCGTCATTGACGACTAACCATACCGTAGATAAACACAAAATTACAAAATTACACGAACTATCATATTTAAACGATACATTTTACTTGTAAAACTAAATAAAACATTGAATAAATATTTTCTAGACTAATATTCTATAAAATATGAAAATTTAAATCATTGATTAAATACACCATAGAGACCCGTAACATTTATTCAAAAGTATCCGGATGATTGTCAATTGATATTCTACATACATACTAAACATACTAAACAACACATAAAATACGAATATGCGTAGACAGTAGGAATGTAGAAATTTGTATTTAACGTTTCATAACGAAACGACATATTGTAATTTTTAATTTTAAAAATGGAAAACCCTCAAGGATTGCGTATAAACTATATATTAAAAAGAACAAGAAGAAAAAATACATATCAATAAAAAGTGTTTCGTTTCAGAGTTTCGAATTTGATGTTTCGGATCTTTTACGAGGGCAAAGCTTTTGCTACGAGCTATCGCACAAAACTGGGCTACGCGATATCGATTTACAGAGAAGCAAGAGAGAGGTGCCATATACACCGTCTATCTTGTTTCCACTCTCTCTCTCTCTCTCTCTTTCTCTCTTTCTCTCTCTCTCTCTCTCTCACACACACACACACACACTCTCTCACTTTGTCGTTTTTATGTATCCGTGCGAACGGTTAGAACACAAACGAGGGAGTTTACTCCGTGTCGAATACACAACGTAACTACGGAAGCGAGGATACATTACTTTACCGACAAAGCGATTAAAAAGGAACTAATTCGATGGAAAAAATCGACAAAACGAGCGTGATAATCGTTTCAACTTACGAACAAGATGATGATATTAACGTAGATTAAGATAAAATCGAAGATATATATATGGACCGTTTATTTTAAAAGTAGTAAGTTAAGTTTTTTGTTCTTTTTCTTTTTTTTTTCAAACGAGATATCACATAATTTTGGATTTATTTAAATGTAATCTTTTTTTTTTTTTTCTGTATTTATAGCTAATTAATATTTAATATCTTTTTAAACAATGCCAATGTTTTGTTTTAATCAAAATTGAGTAATAAAAGGCAATTTTTCGTAACGATATTTATGCGTATTCGAGGATATTATTTATTGAATACGAACAATATTTTTCTTTTCGTACAAATCTATTCACATATTATTCCAATTTTTTTCCTTCTTTCTTCTTCTTATATCTCTGTTTATGAAAGTAATGAAATTATAAGGAAGACGATGATCAAAAGGTAAAATCTTGAAAAAGATTGTTCGATTGAAAATTTTCAATTTATTTTTATTATCTTAGAGAAAGAAAAGTAGGTCAATGAAATTGATGTTCTCTTGTAATATTAATTAACGATCAATTTTAATTCCGTGGAATAAAAAAAGAAAAAAAAAAAAAAAAAAAAAAAAAAAAAAAAAAACAAGAAGAAGAAGATTAAAAAAATAATAAAAGACCGAACGATTAGAAAAAAAAAAGAAAAAAAAAAAAGAAAAAATTAGACTTTATAATCTACTTTGTTATTTTTATTTTTATTTTGCCTTTTTTTCTTCTTTCTTTTCTTTTATTTTTCATTGCTGTAACGAAGCACGCGAACGACGTGACATTTGCATATATGTCATATGTCACTAGTGCACAACATGTGCACCCGTTTACTTGAATATATATATATATATATATTTCTATGTGTATGTGTGTATCTATACTGTCCTTTGTGTAGATAAGCGTCAATTCTAATCACTTTGTAAAAAAGAATCGTTCATCCGCTTCGTTATATCCGTCCACTTGTCATTATAATCGATCGTTAGTCGTACCTCGTCGTTCCACGTCGTTCTTGACACGATTATCAAAGTTTTCTAAAGTGAAAGAGAAAGAGAGAGAGAGAGAGAGAGAGAGAGATAGATAGATAGATAGATAGATACAAAGAGAAATAGAAAAACGACAAAAAAAAAAAAAAAAAA
>NW_014569651.1:488145-491688 GCF_001313835.1 Polistes canadensis
GTTTTATATATATATATATATATAACTCGATTCTGTTAGATCGAGTAATCGTTAGAAGAAAATTAGATTGGTCGTTAGTCGTACGTTGACTCTCGAAAGATCAATTGGATAACAGGATTAGTTCGACCTTCGAGACGAGTTCTCGAACGAAATCAGTTGCCACTGTTCTCTCGTAACGAACCAATTTTTTTTCTCTCTCTCTCTCTCTCTTTCTCTCTCTTTATCTCTTTATCTCTTTATCTTTATCTTTATCTATGTTTTTCTCTCTTTACAATATAATGCATATATATATAGTTATAGCATATATGTACGTAGAATATTTCATACTTTAAATTCGCGTTCAAGGTTCAATGTTCACGGCCGATCATTGTACATCACCAACGACACATCATACATCTAGTTAATTACTGTCAAGGATAGTGAAAGCACGTGCTAGTACGCGATGAGTATACATAAACGACGCATACATAGATATATATGTGAAACTTCTTCCTTGTAATATTGTTTTAAAACACTTCCTATTATACGTTGTTTAGAATGTTATGGTTTTTAAAGGGAGATCATTCGCGTCATTTTTAAATTTATTATTTATTGTTATAGAAGAGAGAAAATTTGTTATCTTTTTCCTTTTTTAATAATTATCGAGAATTATATTCGACACACAAATTTTTATATTTAATGTGTGTACTTTCGATGCGAACTATTTACAACGATACTTACTTTTATATGTTAAATTATATTTATTTTGTTGTCGTTTTTTTTTTTAATTATTATTTTAATATTTTAACATTTACACCTCTTTGCTATGGAATAAAAACAATGTTAACGATACGATTAATATTTATGCTTTAATGATTGTTTTTATTATTACGTAATATGTCAAGATTTGTCGATTGTAGTAATATTTTTGCTTACTTTATTCTCTTTTTTTTTTTTTTTTTTTTTTTTCTATATAAAAAATCACGACAAGCACATATTAGAGATTCTATTTTAAAATTTTTAACAACGAATAATTTATTCTTAAACATATACACAGGCACAATATATTATCTCGTGATTTATTTAAAGAGTATTTACTTTAACATATAATGACTGGGAACATTTTTTTGTTTTGTTTCGAAAATCAATTTCTAATTTAAACAGAGAATAATATATTTACATAACATGTTTTGTCTCTTACTCTCGCTCGCGAGTTAAAAAATTCAATACGTGATTATCATTTTTAATGAACACACGTTAAACGATGCACCAGGGTTACGTCAACCGAGACGATAATGATAACTAATCGAACCTGGATATATGATAAATAATTACATAGTAGTATATGTTACTAGTATGGTTAACATTAACGTGTTAATAAGAGAAAATTTTTAGACACTATGATTTCAGTATCAATATTTTCAATATAATTGTCATATTTATCTACACGAGTTTATATAAAAAATGGTGTGTTATATAAAATCTTTGACATAATAAAAACAAAAATGGAAATAAATAATCATTACAAATTTTCTACAAGCAATTTTTGAAGAGCGCATAACGCGTTGTGTAAAAAAAATATTTTCCTTCGATCATCGATACTTGAGAGAACGTTATTAAAAACAAAAAAAAAGAAAAAAATAAAAAAAAAAGTAAAATCATAGTAGAATAAATAATAAGAAAAATCGAATACAAAAAAGTGAGAAACAAAAATTGTCACGTTGTTTATCTTATCACATTGATCATACCAAAAAATCGAAGTCGAAAAATATTAGAAAAAAATAAAAAGCGAATAAAAAAATCGTTTATAGCAATAATAATTATAGACAGAGTTTAAAAAATATTTCGAAATAACAGTGATCATATATATATATATATTGTAATGAGATTTGTACAAAATATTTTTCAACAAAATATATTTCCATTCAATATGAAAGAGAAGATACTAGAAAAGAAAAAAATAAAGTATAATAAATGTAAAAATACAAATACACAAAAGCACACGCATATATATATGTATTAAAAAGTAGATTAAAAAAAGGGCATACAAAAATATACAACGGAAACAGCCTCCAGCTTGACTTCCACTCATCTCATTTCATCTCATCTCATCTCTCTCTCTCTCTCTTTCTCTCTTTCGGTCTCTTTTTTTCTGGGAAATATGTACTTCAAAACAAATGGAAATGCTAGAGATTCTTTTATTTCAGTCGACCTGCAAACGACGCATCGTTGTGCAATGTAATAACCTACGAATAAAGTTTACGTACGTACGTATGTATATATATATATATATGTATGTATGTATCTACGATGAGAAGCTTTCTCGATAGATCGATACGACAAACCAAAGAGAAAAAGAGAGTGAGAGAGAAAGAGAGAGAGAGAGAGAGATATCGAACGAACAGAAATAGTTATTTCAAACTATTGGAGAACGTTCAATGTTGTTCCCCTTTGAGGATTATATTACGTATAATTTACTGTCTTTTTCTCATACACATACATACACACACACACTGACACGCATACAAACATATATTTGTAATGATTGACAGAGATCAAGAGAGGGTGGATTTATAAAGAAATAAAAATTACAAATAAATATAATACCCCTCGGAGATAATTAAAACAATTATAAAAGTAACTAACAACAATATCTCTGATTTCATTTAGAAGATATAATTTTTTGGAAAATGTATTAATGATCAAGTTATTATATTAGGATGAGTTTTCTTTTAACTAGAACAACGAGAGAGAAAGAGAAAGAGAGAGAGAGAGAGAGAGAGTTAGGGTTAAAAGAGGGTGGTATGAGGGTGGGGAAGCATTGAAATAAGAGATCAAGTAGGGTGCAAGTTTTTAGGTTAAGCTTGTATGAGCTTGTCAAGGATTAAGTAATAATCATCATACGTATGGCTTCTATACGTGTCCCTTTTATATAAATTATTATTAATTTATAGTATATATATATTTGTGAAGCTATATAAATTGAAAAACGAAATTTTAATTAAGATTAGCCAAGTTTTAGTCATTATGTTACATTACTGAATATATTCACATTCATGCGTCAATATTATTCCCCCCCCTATAATTAGCATAAGTTTAAATATCACAAGTGAAACATAATATAATATTATATTATATATATATATAAATATATATTAAATATAAGTTTAGCATAAGAGTTGCTAAATATCATGAGTGATAGATATGGCATTTTCGCAGATAATTAAATAAACAAAAAAATGTTGGTTGTAATATTAGCCAAGAAAGTTCGTGCCGTTCGCGTAAATACGATTATATATTAATTATCTTTATTCGTAAAAACGACACGAACTTTTTAACAGGATGATGTATCATAAAATTGTTCGAAATGTAATTTTGTTTTTCCTGTTTTTTGTTGTTTTTTTTTCAACGACAAATAAATGTGATAATTCATGTTTTCCTCATAAGTATTATATTTTAGAATGATGCATTTAAATAACGTAATTAACTCTTTGTATATGTATATTTTCCTTTTTATATATATATATTATTATATATAAATATTACTTATTTATATATAATATA
>NW_014569651.1:491788-493974 GCF_001313835.1 Polistes canadensis
ATTTATATATAATTTTATATTATTATTTTAAAATATATATAAGATTTTAAGTATATATTTTACGCGTCATGTATGCATGTATTATCTATGTAATAATAGTATAATAAATTTTGGTTGTAACATTTGTAGAGTATAAGTTAGAACGTTTGTTTAGTGCTTTCGGACGTTTTGAACATTATATACCAGAGAACGTTAGAAAGAGCGATAACAGAAACTCGTCAAGTTTAATTAAAACACCTTTCGACTTTTGCAATATACAGAATGTTTTCGAGATATCGCTCAGGCGTCCAAACTCACGTAATAAAGATTCGAAGTACTCCCGTGGGAAATGTACAAAAGGGGTATATGGGTAGAAGGAGACAGGTGGGTGGGAGGGGGTGGGGGACATTAGGAGAAACCATTAAACGAACGACGTCGTTTGGTCTTTCAGATTTTGTCGTAGTTTTCTAACTGTTCTCGTACAAATAAATAAATAAATAAATAAATGAAAGAAAGGAACGAAAGAAGATAAAAAGAGACTTGAGAAAAATTAATTCCAAAACAAAAAAAAAAAAAACAAAAAAAGTAAGAGAAAGTATACAAATAAGTTTAATAAAAAATGTATAATCAATGAAAAAAATTCCTGCCCTTTTTGGTTAACCAAGTTATTTTCATTCATAAAAACCGACACGAAATTATTTTCCGAATTATCCGTAGATCCGCAAATAAAAATATATAATATATTGTATATGTTTAATTTACTTTAATATTATATTTAAAACAAATAGTACCCCTCGGTATAAAGAAATTTAATCGATGAATAATATATTTTTTGAATATTAAGTATAAGATAGAAGAAAATAGAGGAAATAAAAAAGAAGAAAATTCTAGTATAAGTTCTCGCGAATATATACACACATATAGGTGTATTCTCGTTTGTAAAAGGTTTTCGATCGTGATGCAATTTAGTGGTGGCGATCAGAATAGATGAAGGGGTCAGATGGAGTCGTTTGCTTACGTGACGTATGGGAATCATCGAAGCACGTACTACAATCGCCATAGTAAACAATAAATATTTGAAAATTGAATTAAACGTGAGCATATAGTTCAACACAATACCGATCCGAATAATAAACGTTTGCTAGTGTTTTCTATTTATTTATAAGCATCTATATATATAAATATATATGTAAGAAGTATATAAGTATATATATATATATATATATTTACAAGTATGTATACATTTATTGATATAATCGATTAGATTATAAAATTTATAAAATTTTTAAAAAACTTGCACTTCATTTCAAACGCAAAAATTATTTTATTCATTACAAATATTAAATATAATTCATAAAAAATAAAATAATAAACACCCTGCGTGGTATTGGGGAATAAGAATAAAACCACAGTAATCCCTGCTTGTCGTAAGAGGCGACTAAAAGGGATATTCCTTCTTACAATAATATAATAATAATAATAATAATTATTATTAAAATTGTTCTTTAATTGAATCACTCATTTTGATCGATATTGGTGGTTAGATTAAGAAAAAAGAATAGGTAAGTAAAATTATTTCAACCAAAGGAAGAATATTTTCAAAGTAACAGAGAGATAGAAAGATCTGTTGGATAAATAAATAAAAAATAAGAACGGAAATAGACTTCGAATGCATGAAACTTTCATTCATTGAATTCTGTTAACGTTTAATCATTGTAGATTATTATAAAAAAGACTTTTAACGAACAGGATTTTCTGGTCATTTAATATTCATTGATAAACACATAAGAATGAAAGAATGAAATGAAAGATAGGAAGATAGTTTGATGTAAGTGTATATATATATGTATATATGTATATATGGTAAACGAAAAGGGTTAACAAGCAAAACTCGAGCGAGCGTGCGTATAAGAAACGTTGGTATAATAAGCCAAATGCAAGGTTATTACGTTTATGTAAAATAGCACATTAAATATATGCAAAGGATGCATTGTATTTTATCTTGGTTAGTACCATAATCGTTATATACGACGGAGTATAACGCATTGTATAGTTTTAAGGGAACGATGCATTGTGTTTACGTTAGATAATGCTTGAAAGCGAACGAATTAAACGAGAAGGTAATACTAACGATTCAAAAATAAGATATATATTATAAACATTTGTACGAGACATTGAATAATTTAAAAAAAAAATATATATATATA
>NW_014569651.1:494034-502055 GCF_001313835.1 Polistes canadensis
AGACAATGTCGAATTAAACAAAAATATAATAAATGATAAAATATAATCGTGAAAAAGAAAATAAATAAATATTATTAAAACATACGAATGTGTGTGTGTATCTATGTGTGTTTTCTTTAAACGAGGAAGAAAATTATAATACGAGTAATAATTTAAATAAATAAATTAAAGAAGGTAAAAGGGGTAAATTAAATTTTCAAGTACGCGAACATGTTAGAAAATATGTATATCTTTAATAGACTATATGTACTTCCGTTTAATAGAAGCATACTTCTAGAGTAGTAAAGGTCATTCGATAGTAAACGTAAAGTAGTAAATTGCAGTTGAGTTTCATAGCGTGATGCCAATTCAAATTGCAATATTCTTTTTATGCGATAACGCGATTTAATATTAGATGCAAACAATTCTATTTGCATTAGAAACAAATGGGCTCTATTTACGTAACACCATCATTACCATAAAGCATAGAAATTATTATTTCTATTATTATTATAAATATTAAACATTTTATAATAGAATTATAATAAGATATACTTCACAATTTTTTGATAAAATTTATTATTAGATTTTCTTGTATTTTTTTGTCTTGTTATTTTAAAATTAGAAACAAACAAAACTCCACATCGTCGTTATTATTATTAAAATGTTCTTATTATAGAGTTGAGCAAAGAAAAAAAAAAAAGAAAGAAAGAAAGTATCAATTATTCTCTCTTAACTTTTGTTGAAATGAGTTTGTGAAGTTCGTTGTCCGATTAGAAGAAGGCAACACAGAAGGGTCTACTGTTACGTGAAAGGATTTATCGTGAAATGTTGGAAGCTGTTAGAAAGAAAGAGTGAGGAAGATAGAAATAGAAATATAGAGAGAAGTTGGGGGTGTCTTCATCGATTTTCTTTCTCCCTCAAACATTTGTACGCGTACACACACGTAAGTACATACTTACATATAACGTTAATGGAACCGATGAAACGTTTCTCCTTCGGGAAAAGCGAATTACTCGAAAACAGTTCAAATACGACGATATCTAACTTAAGATTTTAGTTAGAGAGACAAAGATATAGAAAAGTATAATAATAAAATGAAAAGAGAAAAGTAGAACACAACGTTATATACATATATTGTATATATGTCTATTTAAATTGATTTTCTCATGCACAAGTGTGAGAGAGAACATTATATGTAAAAAAAAAACAAAAAGATAAAGAAAAAAGAATATAATAATAATAATAATAATATTAAATTAATGTAGCGAGAATATATAGAAACTAGGGATAATTTATTCGTTTATTTTTTTCTGCCATTGGTAAAATAAAACAACTTTGAAATATAGAATAGAATTAAAGAAAATAAGAATTATAAATTAATTTAATAAATATATTGAAATAAATTATTAAATAGCCAATAGAAAAAAATTTGATCCTATTTCTCTATAGATACATTTATAAATAATATTTTCATATATATATATATATATCATGATCACATCCAGTGTAGGAAACTTTTTGTTAAAATAATCTGATATACGATAGAGACAAAAATATTTCTGAAAATATCTACGCTTCGTAATATCTGTCCTTGAGTGTGTATATGTGTATGTTTGTGCGTGTGTGCATATATATTTTAACGAATAGGACGAGGACGAATTACTGAACACGAGTTGTAAAGATTCTCGAATCGATGACCGTTCCAGTTCATCCGCGTCACCGACATTTTTCATTTTTTATTTGAACATTTCATAGAGAGAAGACAAAAAGAAAAATAAGTGGGAGAGAGAGAGAGAGAGAGAGAGAAATAGGATGACCGGTCGTTGATAAACCGTAAATTCATAAAACCATCGACAACTTTTCGTCGTTCGTTACTAGGAACGATCATAAACCAAAACACGTCGGACTTTCTTAAAACTGTATATTTAGTTTTTATTTTATCTTTTTTTTTTTTTTTATTTATTTTCGGTTCTTCATTTCTTACACTATTTTCGTCGAAATTTTCTTGGCTTAAGCTTTTATTTTTATTATATTATTATTTTCTTTTGCCGTATCTTTCTCTTACGTTTTTTTAACGAAGGTTTATTTACGATAGGTTACACGATGGGTTACGAAAACTACGCTGAGTTCTAAGATTTTATGTGTATGTATGTATGTATGTATGTATTTATGCGTTTATGTGTTGGATGCATGGATGTTTGTTTGTATGTAAATATATATGTGTATTTACGTGCACGTATATATGTGTGCGTGTATAGGAAAATCTCGTAGGAGAAGAAGCACGATTCCATTGTAGTCGAGATTCGCCTTAAGAGAAAGAAATCGCAGAGGAAAACGTGACTTCGTTCTCGATAAACACATAGAAAGAAGAAGAAAGGATGAAAGAATGAAAGTATGAAGGAAAGAGAAAGAAGAAAAAGGCAAATCGTATAAAGAGAGAGAGAGAGAGAGAGAGAGAGAGAGCGAGAGAACGAGAGAGAGAGAGAGAAATGAAAAGAGAAAGAAAAATAAAAAATTCTTCTGTTAGGAAGAATACGAATTTCAAAGCGTTGAATAAATTCTCTATACCGCGCGAGTTGTATATTACGTTAGAACGTGGATAAAACAACAAAAATTTGCAATCATCTCGTGTTTAACTCTTTTTACATTAATTTAATAACTTTTATATTAATTATCTTTCTTTTTTACTAATTATTTAAAAATGTAGGAAAAAAAAAAAAAGAAAAAAGTAATAATCAAATAGTACGTAAGAAGAAAAATTAATAATAAGTGCAAAAATAATTATCGAGATAATATTGATATGGAAAAAGACGAATAATATGCAATGGGCATTCTAATTAAAATATCCAAACGAATGAAAGAAAATGTAGAAATGAAAAATATATGAAATTAAAAAAGAAATAGTATTTAGAGATAAAGAGAGAGAAATAATTTAATTTCTATATTATTTTATACTCTTAAAAAATGTTTTTTTTTTTTTTTTTTTTTTTTTTTTTTTTTTTTTTTTTTTTTTTTTTTTTTTTTTTTTCAAAAATAATGACTGAGATGATAAAGAAAGTATAATGGAAAGAATGAATGAGAATAGAACTCGTATGAAATTTGAATAGTTTTAGCAAATTTACGTAACACGTTGACCTCCGAATAATTCAATTAACCTGTAAATATATATATATATATATATATATATATATGTGTGTGTGTATGTGTTACGGATAGGTAATTCAATTTCTCTTAAGCCTTCTCGCACAGGTGAGAGAATAATTGCGTCGTGGGAGCCAATGAACGAACACAACTGGTAAAATGTTCCTTTCTATTTCTCTTATCGTTCATTTTATTTTTCCCTTCTTCTTCTTCTTCTTCTTCTTCGTTAGATAATGCAACAATTAATAATTGTAACTCTCATAGTTTATTAATTATGGTCTACACTTTAATTCGAGATTTCACAATTAATTTCCCCCCCCCCCCAAAAAAAACCATTAGTCCTGTTACATTGTTTATCATTCGATATAAATGTTTTCGCTGTAATAAATGAAAAAAAAAAAAAATAAAAAAAATAAATAAAAAATAAAAATCGAAGAAGAAAGAGAAGAAAAAAAAAAATGAAGTGGAAGAAATAAATAGAAGAAGCAGAAGAGGAATTTCGAAATTGATTTCAACGCGAAACGTTCAAAGAAAATACTCAACATTTTTACTCCAACCAGTTTCTTCGTTCTCCTTTTTTAAAGACTGATTGATACCATGAAATTGTATTGACACTTTCAAAGCCGTTGTATCGAAATAAAAAAAAAAAAAAAAAAAAAACAAAAACAAAAAGATGAATCGAAACTTGAAACGAAGTTAAAAAATTGTATTTAAAAAAAAAACAACAAAAAAAACCGGAAAAAAAAGGAAGAAATTGTATAAAATTATTCAAAAAGAAAGATATGATTTTGTATTGATGATTTTTTATTGTCAATGTATGTTACCTCAATGAACGTATAACATAGTACTAGGTAATACAAGGTATAACATAGGTGTAAACGAGACACCAATGCACGTTTCTGGGGACATTCGATTAACCAATGGGAGGTAGTAGTTGCTTCCGTTATTAGGAACGAATTGCCTCGAGGCCAAGCAAGCAAGGAAGCAAGCAAGCAAGCAAGCAAAGTGTGCACGATCCGCATAGGGTAGCTGAACAGCTGACTCGTGTACACACAATGTCCGTTGTAGTTACGTAGGGGTTTATGGAAACGTGCCTTGCTAACGTAACTGTTCCTCAAACCCAATGTCAGTCCCTTTTGGCGTTTTGCCATAAGGAAGACCACAGAATACGGTGTATTAGAAACAAGAAATAACCCATTTTCCAATCTCTTTATTTTTCATACATATCATATATTATTATCCATCTGTGGTCATCTATTTATCTTAATTTATCATATTTTTTGTATCTTCTTTCTTTTTTCTTTTTGAAAGAAAACTTTTTTAAACGATAATAATGATACCAATTTTTGTATTAAACGATATGAACAGAAAATTGAACAAGAAGTTTATGAAAGGTTTAGTGTGTGTGTTGAATTATTGAAGCATGCGTTTGTAATCTGTTATTTTATTATTTTTTCGGAAAGTTTTTATAATCAAGAATAAATAATACAATTTTAACTGATTTTCATTGAGAATAATGATTCAGTTTATTATTGGATTTCGAATAGAAAGGTAGAGTCGAATTTATTCTCCGTGCCACAAGATTACAATATATACATTTTCGTTCGAGTAATTATCAATAATTCAACGTGCTACGAAGTATTTTCAAGGTGTAGTATGTATTATCGTTAATATTATTATATGTAGTAGTATTATTGAAGTATTATCGTTAAATATTCAATTTCATTTTTTATTCATTTTGTTAGTTTCTATTTTAAATTAAAAATCAATCTACTTATATATCTTAATTTTTAGCTTAATTTTTTTTTCTTCGTATCATCGCCTGCATCATCGATTAACGTCTAGATCTATTTATATTTTTAAAACGTTTTACGTATTATTTGTCGTAAATGTCGTTCTCGAAATCGTGATAAACGTGTTCTGAAAACCGGTGAAAATTTAGTAACTCTCATTGTGGAGTAACAATGTCGAAATCGTTTATTTTAACGATCGTTTGGAACTAGTCGAACGCGGTTGGAAATTATAATTAGCATCTTGTGTCAATTTACAGAGACCGAGAGCCTTTCGAAATATATAGCGAAACCGTTTAATACAGTCTAAAAAGGTTTTTGTTCCTTATTATTTCTTTTTATTTTTACTATTTTTACTATTTGATTTTTTTTTTCTTTTTTTTTTTGTATTTCTTTCTCGACAAAAATAGTGAAAGAGAATAATTTTCGAATAATTAATTATTATTGATTTATCTTGTACACACGTTATAAAGCAAATGTTTAAATCATCAAGCCTCGGGTATTATCGGTTGGTTTAAACAATAATCGTCATTTTGTCCGAAGGCCACGTATTATTATTTGTTTAAATATTTTCCAATCGGCATTTTCTCATTACACATAATTTCACATTCGGTTTATTCACTCGTTTGTTCGTTCGTTCATTTTCATTCATCCATTAGTTCGTTTCGTTTCATTGAAAAATGTGTTGATAAAAGAGTTCGGATAGTAACCGTAGGTGCACACACACCTGTTCTCTTACCGATGAGTTTCTTTTTTTTTTAACTTTGGGCTCTGTTGTTTTTTCTTCTTCTTCTATTTTTTTTATTTTCTTTTTTTTTGTTATTCACCAAAGTCATGAATATCGATCCTCATCACTAACGCGAGAAACCGGTTCCAATCTCTTTTTTTTCTTTTTCTGCTTTTTTTTTTTTTTTTTTTTATTCTTCTACTTTTTATTCTCCACTATACAGTTCGTAGGTTTTTCGTGGATCACTTTCCATCACTTCTCGGGAATTTATATGGGTCAGGGGTCGTGGGTTAGTTCGATGTTTCGCTGAAGCTACAAACGCCGGCACCTATCTCGTCGTCTTCCACTTTTGAAAGGTACGAATAAAAAAATAAACGAACGGATGAATGAATGAATGAATTGAACGAGACAGATAGACAGACACGAAAGAGAGAGAGAGAGAGAGAGATAGAGAGAGAGTGGTTTCTTTTTTAAATCTCAACAATCTATATCCATTTGAACGTTTAAACAATTTTGATAAAACATTCGATCGACGACTTTAACAATAAATTTTAATAAAAGTAAAATACAAACACAGATTGATGATATTAAACTTTTAATTACGTTATCCTTTTTTCGTTTTTGTTTTTGTTTTTTTTTTTTTCAATTTAGAATTATTAACAATTGCACAAGAAATTGGGATCATTAATTGTTAAATCAAAAAAATTTTAGATCCAATTTATTTTATAATATACGAAAATAATTATTTTCTAAAAAACGATTGTGTAGAAAAAAAATTTGTTGAATTTCGATTCACAATTTACTGTTATAATTAATAAGAGAATTAATGAATAATGCAAAATGTATAGTACAGTTATATCGAACTCGTTTATCACCGCGGGCCACATTAAACGTTTCGAATCGAATCGTCAAATTGATATTATTCCAAAAAAAAAATGAAAAAAAGAAAAAAAGAAGAAGAAAAAAAAAGATAATACTCGAAGAAACAAGGTTCTTTTTTTTAAATATCATTTACATTACAGTTATATATAACAAGAAAAACATAAGTGAAACTTCTTAAGTTTTTTTTTACGTTGGCAACTTTTATTGAATTATTAAATTATTATATATATATATTTTGTGTTGAAAATATTTTCTTCTCAAAAACCAAGTAGTATATACAAAAATAAAAAGTAACTTTTATTTTTATTTATTTTAATCGCGAAGTATGATGCTAGTTTGTCATCTTTAAACGATTATGAACGAAATGAACGTAAAATAATAATTACTTACAAGAAAAATAATTTAATCTAAAATTCATTTAATCGATTTAAAAGATTAAAAGAAATCACGTTTTAAAAAGAAAAATATAAGAAAAATTGGATACACGTTCATAAAATGAGTTAAATTACGATAGAATGAATTTGATGAATACATGCATAGGTGGTTCATGCATTGTCGTCCTTGAACAAGGTTTATTAACAATCTAATCAGTAAACCTAATCAGCTCGTTACCGGAACATTAGTCGAGACAAGGTAGTATGAATTTATTCGTTCTATTTCTATCTGTTTCTGTCGTGCGTTTAGGATATTAGAAATAATAATAATAATAATCGAATTAACCAATCTGACACAATATTCTGCTTTCAAGCTCGTATATCGATATCTAACGTGAAAGGGGTCAGGCTAATGGTTTGCAGAGATTCGATAATCCATTCTATACGATTCCCTCATCTACTTGCATCTATCTATTTATTTATCTATCTATCTATCTATCTATTTCTAGTTTACATTTTGCGCAAGCGTAAATCATTGTTGTAATAGAGAGATAGTATATGATTCTATTACGTAGTGAGACAGATAGAAATAACTTTTATATGGAGTAATAACTTCAACGTAATTTACGTACTGAATTATTCAAGTATGTTTTACGAGTTGGTATAATTTATTTTTTATTCTGTTTTTATTTTTTTTTATTTATAAGTGTTTCTCATTCCCCCTTTGGCACGACTTCGCGATTTTTACTCGTCTAAAGTTCGTTCGTTCGTTTGTCATCATCATCATTATTATTATTATTATTATTATTATTACTATTATTATTATTATTAATGTAAAAGCACGTACGCGTCTAATAAGAATTTTGTTATAGTTTAAATTCGCTGATATTGCAAAGTAATTTGAGTATGCAAGTCGTTGCAATCTCTACACTTATACGTTTGTTACACGGTTTGTTTTCGTTCAATGACTATGCTTGATAAGATAATATTTTTGTTTATTTAGAGATGATATAAAATATCCGCATGGTTTATTATTTCTATCCTTCCTCTTTCGTTGATTCTTTTCTCTTCGGATGAAGAGATTTTTTTTATATTTATTTTTAATTTTTTTTTCTTTTTTCTTTC
>NW_014569651.1:502745-503321 GCF_001313835.1 Polistes canadensis
TCTTATCACACGTAATCAAATACTGATTCTATCTAGACTAGTGTTTAATAATCTAGGTATCTGAAGTATTGAAAATATGCTAAATATTTTTTATGCTAAAAGTGAATAAATTTTGATAAAACTTATATTAAATTAAAGTACACTCTTTTGTCTACACGTAGAATACCATATGGAGTTATAAATTTAGCATTTAAAGTTCAGGAAATGTAAGAGAATGCAATATTGTAAATTGTGCATCTTTGCAATTTCTTTGAAAAATTTCGGTAAATATTTTTTATACTTTTAGCAAATGGATTTTAATGATTTTTATATTAAATTAAAGTACACTCTTTTGTCTACGCGCAGAATACTATTTTGAGCTGTAAATCGATTTGCAAAGGTTCATAAAGTGACATAGAATGCGATGCTGCAAATATTTCCTACTTTGCCATTTCTTTAAAATGTTTCGGCAAATATTTTTTATACTTTTAGCAAATGGATTTTAATGAAACTTATATTAAATTAAAGTGCACTCTTTTAGCTACACGTAGAGTACATTTTCGCTATATAAATCAATCTGCAAAGGTTCAAAAAATG
>NW_014569651.1:503356-518356 GCF_001313835.1 Polistes canadensis
TTTATTTATAATAATATAAAGATAATATAAATTAGGTCATAAAGAAAGACAATCTTTTATGAACGATAATATGAATAATGTTTTCGTGTGTTAATGAATAACATGGTTAAAAATTTTCAATTGATTTTAGAATATAACGAGAAACGTTTTTATTATATTATATTTATTTTTTTTGGGTTTTATTGTTTATTATTTTAATATAGAAATTAAAGTTAGATATTATAATAAGGGACAAGATTTTTGAATTAGACGAAACAGAAACTAACGAGAAATAATTTAATGTTGTTTTCGTGTTAAAGAGAGAAATTGTTATAATTTCAATTAATTTAATTATGGAATGAGATGGATCAGTTAATTTAAACATTACTGTGTTAATTAAGTTGAAAATATCTCTCTCACTCATTCTCTATCTCTATCTCTATCTCTATCTCTCTCTATCTCTCTCTCTCTCTCTCTCTCTCTCTCTCTCTCTCTCTCTCTCTCGAGTTTATTATTAAATATACAAATTGAAATTAGAAATATCGTAGGAAAAGCATTTCTAAATTAGGCTAACAAAATATAATTCGAATATTATATAACATTTTTAACGAAAAAATAACAATATTTATTATTTTAATAAAAAATCAAAAAATTGCATAAGATTTAATAAATGTAATAATATCCTGGAGATAATAATTAATTAACTTTACAATAACAGTAACGTATTAATTAACCCATCTTTATCTATCTCTCTTTTTTTTTTTTCCTTAAAATTCTCTTCAAAAATTAAACTTACAATTAGTTTAGATACCTCGTAGGAAGAACGTTTCGTAATTAGGTCGAAAGTCACTTAAGAAAATATTTAACATTATTTTTATTTTTTTCTTTTTTTTTTTTTTAGTCTTTTTCTTTAAATAAAAACGCACACAATTAAAGTATGAAAAAGTATAAAGAATGTTATAGCTCAAACGAATTTCAATATTAAATTCGTTTCATCGAGTATTCTAATATTTCTATCTTTCTATTTTTCTATATACAAACACATAAAATTATTTCTACATAAACATCTTATTTATATCTTATAAGAAATAAAAAAATATTATTATTTATTATATTATTATAAATGAGTTGAATATAAAATGAAAAACAAGATATACCAATCAATTTTAATATTAATGGATTAATTCGGTTTTTAATACCTTCCTCTCACACTATCACTCTCTATAATTCACTCTGTTAGTATCTCCATCATTCTCTTCCTAGAAATACAAATTGAACTTAGATATTTCGTAGGGAAAGACGTTGCTAAACTAGGCCGAAAGGCAACTACGGAAACGTGCACGGAATTGTACGGTATTCTAATTTCGCCTTGAACTATCGAACGTGCTTTATGAAAGTGAGAGAAGAAAAAGTAGAAGAAGAAGAAGAAGAAGAAGAACGTAACCGACGTTATATTCGAAAATAAAGTCACAGTATACACACATATACATAGAAGGATAATAATTATTAAGAGGTAGTAGAATATCTTGTTTCAAAGGTGTACATCAAACGACAGGTGCATTATATTTATATATATATAAAAATATAAAACAGAGAAAGAAGATAAAAAGAAATAATGACAAAGAGAAAAGGAAACTTTGTTCGCTTAGAAACACACACACTTTCAAATAATAACAATTATAATAAGTTAGAGTTGTGTAAAGGGAATGCAAACGACTAAGTTAATATACGCCAGGTGCATGCATTGAACTAAAAGTTTCTTGACCTTTTTTTTTCCAAGTATTATTTAATGATTAATTAAGTATATCAAAAAGAGGCATTATTTTTAAATAAAAAAAAGTATATGGTAAAATTTAATATACAAATCGTTCAAATATTTTCCATATGAATTTATTTTCTTTGTTTTTTTTTTTCGAATGTTTTTATATTTTTATTCGCGTAAAATACAATTTCACGATATTTATGTTGTCAATATATTTTTGATTAATTAATACGTAAATCGATGTGGTAAAAGTTAAATCGAATTTGAAATAACACTGTTTTGATTAGATGAATGTTAAAAAAAAAAAAAAAAAAAAAAAAAAAAAGAAAACCAATTGGATTATTTTTATTCGAACGTCGCGTACGTTCTCACATTGGTAGTTGGTTTTAAATTTTTATTTATTTCGTTTTTTTTCTTTTTTTCATGTTTTGCGAAATGTTCTTTCTTTTATTTCTTCTTCATTTATTGTTGTTGATACTTTATCATTTATTTTGTTTTAATTATCCTTTCCTTTGTTCTTTGAGCTTTATAATCGTAGAACTGTTGGTACCTGCTCAACACGATAGAAGATTAATAAAAAATAAAAAAAAGAATGAAACTTTGATAATATTCTCCTTTTATGTTATCTATATCTTAATTATCTATCAATTTATCTATCTTTCTATTTATTATTCTGTTTTATTTTTGTATTACTCGCTATCGTTTGACGTGACCGAAAATGAACTTGCATAAGTTATTCAAAGTTTAACAAGAATAACGAGGCAGGGGTAGTACAGTGCATAAGCATTGCAGTGCATTGCAGTGTATTGGAGTGCAATGCAGTGCAGTGCAGTGCAGTGCAGTTCAAAGTGCATCATCTTTCGACTTTTCTTTAGTAACGATGCGGATAAAACGAAATCGAGACGTTTGTTCGAGAGAAACTAAAGGAAAAGAAGAAAAAAAGAAAAAGGAAAACAGAAAAATATAAGAGAGAAAGAAAATTACATCTCTCTTTTACTATCATTCTCGATCATTGCTGTGATATTTCGGAACATTCTTTTTACCTTGAACGCAAAGTGCAATTTTTTTTGTATTTCTTTTTGTATCCTTCCTATCTCTATCCATCTATCTATTCTCTTTCTATCTATCCCAGATATTTTAATTAACCATCTGTTTATCTGTTACGTTTTTATTCCGATTGAATTAATGAAAATGAAAATAGTACGCGTTTTATTAATCGATAAACGTGTAATTTTTTGTCAAGAAAATAAATTGTTTTTCTTTTAAACAAGAAATTATTTTTCTAACGTGAATACATTTTCTATGATGAAACAAATAAAAAAGAGTTTTTTAATGAAGTATTTATGAATTAGAAATGGTACGTGACGATTTTAAAAAACGTTTATTAAAAATTTTCACAAACACACACACACACAGAGATACATACACGCAAGCACGCGTATAGAAATATACTTTTCTCTTAAACTTTGGTAAAAAAGTTATGATTAATTAATAACGTGTAACGTGTTAAACACAGATAGGAATAAACGATCCGTAAAGTTAGTTTTTCGTAATTACTTGTTAAACTTGTCGGCAGCAAAAGAAATCCAACTAAAAATAGCTTTGTTTGTTAAACATCGAATAAAGGGAGAAAAATAGAGAAAGAAGAAGAAGAAAAAGGAGAAATAAGAAGAAGAAGTAGGAAAAAGAAGTAGGAAAAAGAACAAAAAAAAAAAGAAAAAGCAAAAAAATTGGTAGGAAAACGTTTTTAATAGTAGGTAGTAAACGTACATAAACGAAAAGTTTCGGGCTTGGAAACGGAATAAGACAACTTAAATTGTCGAGAAATGGAAGGAACGAAATAAAAAAAAATTAAAATAAAAAAAAAAAAAAAAACGAAGTGAGACAAGCGTTTCCCTAACTCTTTAACAACGTGCTAAGCTTCATTTAACGAACGAGTTATAAAAGGAATAAGACAGAACCAGACACAGAGATAGGATAAAAAGAAAAAAAAAAAGAAAAAAAAAAAAATAACGGGATAAAGATGATAATAGAAAAATTTTTTTTTTCACCGAATATGATAACCGTGCAGAGTGAGTGCTATTAAAAATGTGTTGGGAACACGTTCCCGTCACCTTTTTCCTCTCTCTCTCTCTAAAAAAATTGGTTTTTTTCTTCTCCTTCTTCTACTTCTTCTTTTCTCTTTTGTGTGTGTGTGTGTGTGTTAAAAAAGAGAAGAATGAGATAAATATGAATATGGAAAAAATGTTATTACTCGTGGTATAGTATTTTTTTTCTTCTCATTTTAAAATGATTGATATCATATTGTAAAAGCACGTTGAAAAAGCGTTCGTGTAGAGCTTCGGTTAAAAAATAAAAATATTTCTCTTTTTTCTTATTTTTGTAAGATAATAGAAATAAAAAATGTGATAAAGATGATAATAGAAAAATGTTACTCTTGTTAGAGTATAATATCTATGTAAAATGAGTAGCATTAAGGAAATATTTTGAAAACACGATCGTGTTGTTCTTACACATTTTTTTATTTAAAAGAAAAAAAAAAGAAAAAATGATAGACAAAGAAGAAATACAAGGAGAGAGAGAAAGAGAAAGAGAGAGAAAGAGGAATGAGATAAAGATGATTAAAAGAAAAACGTTATTCGTAATATAATATTATCTATGTAGAACGTTGAGTGATATTTAAAAAAAAATTAACGCGTTAACTAAGTTTTCTTGTAATTTATATTTACAAATTAATTTCTTTTTGAATTAAAAATTTTCTCCTTTCGAATAAATCCCGATCCCGATTATATTTTTTATNAAAAAAAAAAAAAAAAGAAAAAAAAAGAAGAAGAAAGAAAAGAGTTGCGTTTTAACTGACACTGTACAGAGTGGAGTGGAGTGCAGTTGAGTGCAGTGCCAGCACCTGCACCATGTATTCGAATTCGTGGGGTTCATTAACGGAAGCACTGGCATCCGGCTTCGAAGGAGCGTTGCATCGAATTTAAATGCATTTTCCTAATGAGCGACACGAAGTCGCGTGCGAAAACGTTGCATCATGTATATATACGCACACACGTTTACAAGAAAAAAAAAAAAAAAAACCTTCCACGCGCGCGCACTCCGTGAACATAAAAACGTCCCCCGTCTCTACCACTTACGCTAATGACATAAATCATATCTTGTTTTGTTTCTTTTATTATTTTTTTCGATTATTTCCTAATATATCTTTCATTCGTTGAGAAGAGTAGGGGGTATCCCATGTAACTCTTTTCACGATTTTTCAAATACTTGCGATAGCCTGACAGAAAAGTACTTTCAACAAAAGTTGATCAGTTTTTGATTAACTATATATTGCAATAACGAAAAAGTTCGAAAAAAAAAATATTTTTTAAAATGTTTTTTAAAGCAACCTTTATTTTTTTTAAATGACACTCTATATTTTTGACTTCACAGTATTATAGACCGTATTAATACGAGTTCAACGAATTTTTTTGGAAACGGTTAAGTATTGGTTTTTACTACTAGCGCAGTGTCCTAATGGACCCGTAGAATTGTGTAGAGTTTTAAAAAAAAATCACTGTTTTCAATGTTTTATGGGAACCCTTGTAAATTTCAACTTTAATTTCGTATTATTTAATTGTAACTCTCTCTCTCTTAATTAGGTGGAAAAACTTTTCTGATTGAAAATATGTCAATTGTGCTTGCAGTATACTGTGTTAGATTTTTCGATTATATAAATATATATATATATATTATCTCGAAACCAGTTTGCATTTGTATTACGAATTTAATAGGTACACATACACACATATATCTGTATATATGTTGCACGTACAAAATTAACTAAATAAACACACGCGTTGAACTACCTGAACATTAACGAACGCTTACACGTGTCCTAATTGCGATCGTTCGATAGAGAATTGGCACTGTAATGAGAAGCAATCGATCGGGAAGTTAATCGATCACTCGAACCGTCTTGCAACTTGAAAGAATTTGTAGTCCTTTTTTTATCTTTTCTTTTTTAAATGACTTAACTTAACGAAAATGGACGTTGATGTAATTAAATTTATTACGTTTTTGTAAATAACGATCGCAAGGGTTTTCAAGTTAAATGCAGTTATAATCTAGAGTGCTCAGAGTGAAATAATAATTGTGAACACTTTAAAGAATAATAGAAACATTTTTTCGACAGAGTAAAAATTCTTATTTGTTTATTCATTATTTAGCAATTTTTATGAAATTTTACTTTAATTAGGAATATAATCTTAATTTCTTTAAACAGATAAATTGAATTTAACTAGTAAGAGTTTTTTTTATAACAAATTGTTTATAAACAATTATTAATAATTATTAGCAATATGTTGAACAAGTAGAATCAATTTTAACCTTTCTAATAATATTTTATTCAAGTTTCTATGACTTCTAATTTCAAAGATATTAAAGAGTGTGGATAAAGGACCTTCAATTATTTATTTAATAACAAAATATTTTACTTATTAATATTTTTGTAATTTTATATAATCTTATAGATCAATTTCACAATCTGAGTTGATTTGTTTAGTAAAACAAAATAAACTTGATTTATAAGAATTTGTTTATAACAATTATTTATAACAAAGCGTTCATTAATTATTAACAATGTGTTTGAAAAATAGACAAAATTATGGCCTTTAAAATGATCTGTCATTCAATTTTCTATGATTTTTAGTTCTCAAAATATTCCTATGTAAATAGAATGTTTACGTTGGCCCAATGACCTACATAATTTCATTGAATGTGTGTCAATGACCCAGTGACCTATATAAATTCCAAGAATTTACTCGCTCTAGTACTACTACTATTACTACGATTTAGTGTACTATCAAATTATGAATGGAAATCTTTAAAAGCTAATAACTTTTGAACGAAAAATTGTAAAGACTCGATTGAAAAACTAATTTCAAGCGTAATTTATTTTTCATTTATTTAAATATTTCAAACATATGATTATATAATAAAATCGATTTTGTTAAATAATGTTTCAACTCGAATACATTTTCTTTTCTTTAAATATTTAATATCTTCGGAAGTAAAAATCGTAGAGACTTGATTAATGCACCGTTTTAAAGCGTAAATTATTCCTCAATTATTTAAATAATGCAATACCATTGTTATAATAAAGTCGATATTGTTAATAATTTATTAAGTGAACTTTTTTTTTCCTACCAAAGACACAATAATAATAATCAAATTATTAACATACGATTTACTTGCTATAATTATTTACATTTTTAATACGCGCAATAAAATTGTACGATAGACAATTCAGATATAAGATATTTATTATAGAAAATTATTTGAAATAAGAAAATCTTATCATCTTGATCTTACAAGTCAATCGATTGTATTCCGAATAAATTGACTACAAAGCATAGTTATAATTTCTAAGGAATAATAGTACACTCCAAGGTCTAACTATGTCGAATGTTATTAATAGAAAATAATAATCAAGGATAAAACGATGTTGCTTTTAATCTGATTCGCGTGCAAAGTAGCAGTAAGATGTACTGAAAGAGAAGGTCGAAGTTGTAAAATTTCGTTGTTGGATCGATCGAAAATTGGGTTAATAAAAATCTACTTTCTTTTCTTTTATTTTTTTTTTCCTCTCCTTTTTCTATTTTTTTTTTTTTTAATTTACTTTTACGATTTGTTTCTACGACTGTAAGAAATACAAGATAAGAAAAAAAAAATAAATAAATAAAAAAAGAAAAATGTACATATTATAATACAATCGTGTTATCCGATAAAAACAGAAAAGTGTTATGCGGGGTCGGACGGATCGATATGTCGTTGAACTATGAGAATTATAGCGGAAGAAAGTACTTATGTGTGCTCCCGTTAGTATAATTTTAGAAGTTTCTAAACTTTATTAACAAACTTAACGATTCATTATTAAACGAATCGTTAGTCAAATCTGACACGTGATATCCGTCATTATTAAATATTCCACTAATAAATTCTCATTGCTGGTAAGTAGGATAATATATCTCATTTTAGGATTAATGATTTATGAAGTAGAATATATCCAGTACACATAAGAGAAAGAAAGAAATAAATATATGTGTTAAAAATTATATAGAAGTATTTGCAAATCAAATGTTGAAAATAAAAAATATATTTCTGTCAATTAATTTCGTATCACAATTACACACATATATATTGCCAGATTAGTGGGAAATCCGGCAATGTTAGCAATACTCCGGCATTATCCTCAATATGCAAAGGGTTTTTTCCAAGCTATCAAAAAATTATAAGCACACGCATAATGTAAAAAAATTAATGCGATAAAATTCTATAAGAATGATTTATCGTCATATAATAAGGCGTATAATATAACGAGTTATTTCAATGTGTATGAAATAGAAAAGAAAAAAAAAAAATATGAAATAATGAAAGGTAGGACAGAAGAGGATCTTTGTTAGGTTTGAATTTTCAACGATTGGAATTGTAATTCAAAGCAGCCGGTTAAATTGATATACGACTTTGGGGAAAGTGGCTGGCCTTTAAAACCGATGGTATAATAACAAAATGGCTTTAAATAAAACGCCCTAGGTAGTACACATCGTGGTAGGTAAAAATGATCTCTGTGCGTATGTCGGATATGTGGTACGGCGGCCACTCCTCGGAGAAAGATAACATTGTGCCAAGATAGTTCGATGTTGACAACTATTTCTATCTTTATCTCTTTCTACCTCACTCTCTTGTACGTATACTTTAATACATTCTTTATCAATCCATCTCACTCTTTCCAATATGCACTCTTTTTTTTTCCCACTTTCTTCACTCAAGTCGTTTAAAGCAATGCAAGAGTTTGAACATTGCAATACGTAAACGAGGAACACGTGATATTTTGTCACTCGATGTAGTAATAAACATTGTAGAACAACATTATTATCATTTTTTTTTTTATCTCTTTCATACGTATGCACACATATTTCATATACACGTAAATTGAAATATCACATGTTTTATATATATATATATATATATAGTCATTAAAAATATTCATTTATTTTATTTTAAGTTTAAAGGTGGATTGCATATAAATTATTTTTTTTTGACTTTAAATAATTTCGAGACTGTAATAAAAAAATGTATATATATACAATTTATGTATGTTATGAAAGATATATGTATATGATACTCTTGGAGATTTAAAAAAAAAAGAAAAAGAAAAAGAAAACAAATTTTGTTAAGAAGAACAGATCTATGACATTTCATAATCGAAAAGATAAATTATATGCTTGAACAATATTTTTTTTTACACACGCACCGCCCACACACATACACGTAAGCTTATTAGAACGTAATTAAACGTAATAATAATAATAATAATAATGATTGTCAGTTGAGTTTCGATAACGTTATTAACGTCATATAATAACGTTATAAACGTCTATCTTATTATCTTATCGACAGATAGACAGATCAAGTATTCGCATGATGATGATCATGATGATCATCATCATCATCATCATAATCGTCATCATCATCATAATCGGTAAGAATCGAGGGATTTTCTAACACACACACATGCATTTAGATAGAAATAAGCAAAACCTTTTCTTAGAGATAATTGAATATTTTATTTCTAGGAACTCGAAACGTAAGGTGCCGTGAGAAAACGTCCAGTTACTCGTACACACACACACATACAAACAAAATTATTTACTTAGATATTTATTTATGTGCTTAGCTAGATAAATACTAAAAAAAGAATTTTATCCATCCCTATAACATGCATCTTAAATGTATACACGTTGAAATTATTCGAACTATGTTTACGCGTACATTCGAGTTGAGTAAAAAAAAAATTTCTTATTTGTTTTTTTTTTTTTTTTTTGGATAGATCACATTTAAGATCTCGCATAACTCCGGTAATATTAATCACGTCTGTCATACTTACACGCGTTTGAAAGTTAACTTATCATGGAATAATTAATAATAAATATAAAAAAAAAAAAAAACAAACAGTTATACGATATTTGTTTATTCGATCAAACGTTTTGAAAACTAATTAATTTTATAATTTTTTTACAAAAAAAATACGATTCAGTCAATTTGAAAATATTTGAAGAAGGCTGGATCTATGAACAATACTTGTTTTACTATAATAACTCCAACTATTTTGCAATGTACTATGTAATTGATTGATATTTTTTTTTCCTCGTACATTTAATACGTGGAAAAATTTTATCGTTTCTAGAATCAGCTGACTTCGAACGTACTACGTTTCTTGATCATAGTTTCTTATCAAGTTATTTCTAGTTTCTGAAATAGAAATACGTGCCCCTCGACATTTACACAGCGAATTTTATTATGACGCGTACACTTTTTTAAAGTTTTCTTTGATAAACCTCAAGGACACTCCCACGCTCTCCATTTTCATTTCACCTTTTTTTTTTTTACTCTACCTATCTTTATCTTTATTTCTCTTTTAAACGAGACAGACTAACGAAACTTCCTTTGCTTTGTTTTATTACACTCCTCCTTTCATTCCAACTTCTTTCATATAAATATTATGCACAACACATTCTTCTTTTTTATTTATTGACGCAATGCACCGTATCGTTTCAATACACGTGGCGCGTTTATTTTAATTTTTTTCTTGATCGACCTTGTCACATCCTTGTATAGAAATTTACACATAACCCTTTCGTGCACACACAGACGGTCAATAATAATTTTTATAAAAGATGAATACATATATATATATATATATGAAAATAATATGATAAAGCGTTGTAAGAAAGAAGAAGAAAAAAATTGCATAAATGTAAACATTTGTACAAACGCATATAAACAAAAAATAAGTAATTTTTTATCAATTTTTATTAAAAAAAGAAAAAGAAAAATAAATAAATTAACGATTGATTGAATAGATTTTGAAGCATCTTATTCAGAATAATTCTCGTATTGTTTAGACACCTAGGTTATCGCGAATACTTAAAAACGAACTTTCCTACTGGACAATAATTATCTTTACCAACTTCTACGAGAAACATAGGAAAAACTATTCGATAAACAAATTGTGTGCAATAACAATTAAGAATACGTTAAGAATATTTGACGAAAAAAAAAAAAAAAACACGTTGGTTGTGGTCGATAAAGAGAAAACCCTAAAAAAGAAAAAGTAATTAAAAAACGTATTATAAACGGTAGAAACTCGTAAATTTGTTTGTTGACGAACAAATTTATATAAGTTATTGCAAAAAAAAAAAAAAAACAAAGAGTATTCATTTATTTTTCTTACATCAATAAATATCCTGTCTGTCTATCTCTTTGTATTTACGTACACTATTTGTACACTTTTGGTTGATAGTGTACACGTATGTATTATGCATACATTAAATAGTTAAGATCTTGACGTATAATCGTTCGTATCTGGCGTCCAGTTTTCTATTACCATTGTGACATTAGAGAGACATTAGAACGTGACATATTGCTTCTGCCAATACTTTCCAGATTGTATATACGCGTATTAACATATGTGTGTACGTAATCATTTGCTATATGTACTCGCATAACCGCGATTGTGTAATGTCAGATATACTTATGTTGGTCAAGGCAATTGGGTTAAAACGCCGTCCTCTTCTTCTCTCACGAGACAGAGAATCGGAGATTTTTCCACGCTTTGCGTACACTCAGACACACACACACACACACATATATACGTACCCGCATAGATTTACGTGATACACGGTTAACTCTCTTTCTCATTTTTATAACACTCGAGGGATTTAAATCCCACGCTTGTAACGTGCAACACAATTTTACTACTACTTTTTCTTTCATTCCTTTTTTTTTGTGACTCTGTTATTATTAATTATTTATTATTATAATTATTATTATTTTTTTCATCTTTTGTTCCTATTCTATCTCAGTGACAAATTTTTATCTCTTCATTACTGTTATATATTCAGGTCTGTATGATTTTAATGTTTCTATTTAAATGAAATAAATTCAAATATATTCTAATTGAATATTAATAGAACATTAATAGTAAATATATAATATAAAATATAATAAGTCTCCATCGATAGAGAAAAATGTCTATAAAAATGAAATATTATTTCGTTAATCAACAAACATTCCACAAAATAATGTACGCGTGATGATTGGTATGCAAATGTAATACTTATTTCTTTCATCCGTTCTTTGTACCCTACAAAAAATAATATCCTAAACAATTATTTACAATCTCTATATTATTTAAATACTAAACAAAAATATGTGTTCTAAGATCGCACATTACTAAACTTTTTTAATTAATTTAAGACAAAGGACTTAAAATAATATGAAAAAAGTTTATTTTTTAAATACAAAAATAACAAACACCATAAATAAATACATACATACACAGTCTTTGAATTCAACCATATTTCATACATTTATAAAAAAAAAAAAAAAAAGAAAAACCTATTATCGCATTTCATAGTAAAAGACAAAAAAAATCCGTAACAAACACGAGATAAAAACAAAAAAAAAAGAAACTTCGAATGCACCAACGAAAAAAAGTAATGGAGAGTAAAGTTAAGAGGAGGAGAGGTGGCGGAGGAAGGCAGGAGCAGGGGCAGGGGCTACGGGGGAGAGGAAGTGGTGTAGAATGTTGATTTGGATCCAGTCCCGAAAAGAAACGATATCACGTTCGCGTAGGTTCGCAGGCTTATACCTCGAGTGGTTCGTTTCACGTCCTGTTTTACACGCTTAGCACCTAAAGTACTACCAACCCACCCCCTTTAGTCACCCCTCTCCTTGCCTATTCTACCCCCTATCTCCCAACACCAGTAGGAGCAGTAATACTACCACCACCGACGTCACTACCACCACGTGCACATTTGTGTCACTTCCACTCGAGGAGAAGTGCATTTAAGTAGACGACGGGAACCACCATTTTCAGGGTAGAGCAGCACC
The DNA here is from genome assembly GCF_001313835.1 of Polistes canadensis. Classification (NCBI taxonomy): domain Eukaryota; kingdom Metazoa; phylum Arthropoda; class Insecta; order Hymenoptera; family Vespidae; genus Polistes; species Polistes canadensis. The sequence goes on from NW_014569651.1 coordinate 516,036, forward strand.
CTTTGTATAAAGTGCTACTCGTTTCCTGCTGCTTCCGATCCAACTGCTACACCCTTTACTACTCACCCCCTTTATTACCCCTCGCCCCGCTCCTTATCTTTCCCTCTCTGTCTTACTTAGCCAGCCAGCCAGCCAGCCAGCCAGCCAGCCAGCCAGCCAGCCAGCCAGCCAGCCGGCCGTCCGTCCGTCCGTCCGTCCGTCCGTCCGTCTGTCTGTCCGTCCGTCCGTCTGTCTGTCCGTCTGTCTGTCTGTCTGTCTATCTCTACCCAAGCAAAATGTCGACGGGAAATACGCGAGACTGGAAAGAGTGAATTGACATTGGAAAAAGAAACTTTATATAAAATGAGCCAATTTATCGATTTATTCGAAATTAATAGAAAAATATTCGAGATTTTATTGATCATTATTAATTGTCGACGATTTAATTAAAGAAAATTGGCTCGCAGTATTATCAATATTTGATCTTTTTCGGTTTAATCGTTCTATCTTTTTCTATGTCATTCTTTTTCTTTCTTATTAATCAACTCGTGTACTATATATATCTCTCTCTCTCCCCATTATTTTACATTACTCGTTTATTGTCTCTGTCTTTCTAATTTACTGTCTCTCTCTCTCTCTTTCTCATTTACTTACTCATTAACTATCTTTCTTTTTTACTCATTAACTTACTCATTTTTCTTTCTCTCTTACTCAATCGCTCATTTATTTTCTCTCTTTCTCTGTTCTTACACTTAGTTTCTTACTTACCCCCTCCCTTCCTTTCTCTTAAATTCTCTTTCTTTGTCTCTCTCTCTCTCTCTCTCTCTCTCTTACTCATTCATATACACTTTCTTTCACTTACTTTTGCTCGTTTCGTCACTCATTCGTTTCACCTAATTTTTTACTCATTTACTACCTCGCTTTGTTACTCGTTCACTCAAAACTCATTCATTCACCGACTATTTCTATCTTATTTTATTTTCGTAAGAATTTCATATAAATTCGCATTAATGATAACGATATATAAAAGAAAATAAAATGAAATATAAAAATAAAAAGAAAAACAGAAAATGTATAAAAATAACGGTATATGAATATTTGTAAACACGAGAATTCGATAATATTTTTGTCTAAAATAAGTGAATGAAAAATACATATGTAGTGTTATATCTCTTCATCGAGTATGAACAATTGAAAGAAAATATAAATTTACACACGATTCCTCTCCTTGAATATAAATGTATATTAATGTTATATTGTTAAACGATAAAAAATAAATAAAAAAAAAAAAATATATATATATTATTCATCATTATTTTATATTATTCTTGTTACTGTTAGATCATGCTCGTAAAAATATATTATGCGCGTTGTAAATGATCGTTTAATATGATCGAAGATATGTGCAACACATACACTTACACGCACACGCACACACACAAAATATACGCGTTGCATTGGTTGGGTCGATCGTTGATGGGCGTGGCGAATGCAACAAGGAGCAAAGGTGTTATCGTTTTATAGTGATGCATCCTGAGAACCTAACGACACGTAAAGATTCTTAGAAAAAGATATGAAACTTTGTCAATTGTGAACAATACCGTTCACTATTGCAAGTTGTTACGAGTTTATTACTTATTATGTTTTTTTTTTCTTTTTATTTTAAATTTCTCAGTATTTGAATATTAATTTTTATATAATATTTCTTATGTATATAAATATATATATATGCATAAATATGTATATACATTTTATAAATTATATATTGATATCAATTTTACGAATAAATAAATACATTAGTAAAGAAATATATGAAATATAATATTGATATTATCAATTCGTAAATATACAACTAATGGTTATCTTCGATGGTATCATTCAAATATTGATTTTAACAAAAGTCATATTGACTCAAACTTAAAACATATTTTATAAATATTTAAAAAACAAATACGTTCCAAAGAGTAAAAAATATCGTTAATATTATATTTTGTATAATTACCTAATAAAAATATTTACTAAATATATTTTTATAACGAACATTGAAATGAATTGAATTGATCGTTTAGAAAATTTTGATAGTAATTAAAAATCAAATGTGTAGAGTTACTGCTACAGTTTCTATACAATTGTAAGAAATATTGTATCGTATAAATGTTACGAAAAATAATATAAAAAAAAAATAAAATAAAATAAAATCGTGGAAAATATAGAAAGAGAGAGAGAGAGAGAGAGAGAGAGAGAAAGGAAAAAAATATCATAGCTCGACGCTTAATAATTCGTCGAATTTTTTATGTGAAACTGCACGATACTCGAGCTCCATTAGAAGCACGTCGACGAGT
>NW_014569651.1:520856-526220 GCF_001313835.1 Polistes canadensis
TGGAATACAAACGATGTAAAGAGAGGCATAAATGAGAAGCTTCAGGTGAACGGATACGTTGCATTTTTCGAAATACCAAGGACGTCAAAGTGAACGAAACTGGTAAAGCAAAGCAAAAGCCGTGCGCCGTGTAGAGTCGAGGTTTTACCGTAAAAAGAAACAACAACAACAAATTTATTATATACACGTATTAAGAAGAGAGAACATTTTCTCTCTTTCTCTCTCTTTTTTTTCTCTTTTACTCTCTTTCATTTTCCTTTTACGTGGAGGAATATTCTCAAGGTCACCGGAAAAATACTACTCCTGCATCAACGATAATTAATTTTACAGAAAAAAAAGAACAACACGCGCAGCGATAATTAAAAATCGCTTTATTAAATAATAATAATAATAAGTTCAACGCGCGAAGAAGTAATGGAAAATAAATCGTAGCAAAAAATTTGTCTAAATAAAATAAAATAAAAATATGGGATTACATAGTTTAGAAAAGAAATATTTGCAATGATGACGAAAATCAAATTGCCCTTTTTGATAAAACATTCGTAAATATGATACAAGTCTTTTTCTCCAATGCAATATTGTATTTCTTGTTTCTCTTTTTTCATCCATTTATCTATCTATTTATCTGGAAGATATCAATGTCGGGAGTAACAGAGAGAAATCTCAGGAAAGTTTCGAAAAGTCGTAAAACTTCTTGTACTATCGTTTTATTCCAAACTTGCAACTTAAGATACATAAATGGATAGGTATATTTATCTAGATAGATAGATAGACGAAAAGAAGGAGATAGAGAGAGAGAGAAGGTAAACGATCAGCTGATCTAGGAAAAACAATGAAATGTGACTTATCTTAAGTATGGAAAGTGGTAACACGGAAGTGTTCGATAAATCATCTATAACTCTCTCTTTCTATACTTTTATCAATCCCTGCATTAAAGATAACAAATCAAATGATTAAACTCATATACATAAAGCTTAACAAAAAATAAAAAAAGATTATATTATCAGAGTACTTTTAATTATAATGCATAAAATAATCTGACGTATGCAACTGGTTTGATTGATTGGTCAACTGATTGATCGATGACCTCGTGAAAGTCATAGTAAAAAAAAAAAAAAGTCATTTTTATTTGGAATCGTTATCGATAACAAATAATATATATGGTGATTTATTTTGAATAAACTGAAATATAATTAGTTGAATCAACTTGGATTAAAACGATGACTGTGAATAACGTCATTGGAAGGAAAACGATATACCTGGTTGCTACTTCCGGTTTAAACGTTAACAGATTATAACAAAACTTTTTTTATAATTTTATATTTCCTTCTTGTGTTTTTTTATTATTTTGTAATAAAAAACAATACGAGAGTTATTCGCTATCGCGAAGTTTTGTTTATTCGTCGTGTGTGACCTTGCTTATCGCGAAACTGGACAAAAATAAATTTATATCTCACTATATTTAATGTTCTCCTTGTATATACGTGTATAAGTATGTGTGTATGTGTGTATATATAATAGGAATATAAATTGTTTTAAATGAAAAATCGCCTTGAAATTAATAACAAAATTTAAAGTACAGATGAATATTTTGTTGTGTGTTGTTGTTTTCAAAATAATATTTTCATTGCATTTTTATCTTGTTTCGTTTATAGTATTTCTTCTTTTTTTCTTTTTGTCCATTTTTTTCTTTTTCCTTCACGCACAAAATCCTCGTTCCTCGTGTTAAATTATAAAAACGATTTAAAATTAATTTATATCGAATGTATCGAATAATTTCAATTGTTTGTAATATAACGTCTACAAATAAAAAATAATATTGATTATAAAATAAATTATACATAGGTATATATTATCTAATGATTCGTTGGAAAAAGTTTACGTATGATCATTCAAATATTTCATAGTATATTTATAATTTCGAATATGATGAAATAATCAAATCGTATCTAACGATAATCGATACGATATAAATCATGATGAATATCAATTTGTCGTATTTTTAATGAAATCAATACGTATTGTCCACTTGTTTTCAATATTTTCAATTCGTTCGACAATCGAACACCTATTAAAAACAACCTTCCTTACAATAATTACGATTTTTTTTTCCTTGGCGTGTATACAAACGTGCATAAAAAACAAAACAAAACAAAACAAAAAAAAACAGAGAAAAACAGAGGGAGGGAGGGGGAGAGAAAAAGGGAAAGCAAGAATCATTTTCATTAAAATGAAATATCTAACCTTGATCGGCGGTCCAGTTTCGAAGGCGCGCAAAGCGCGTCTCCGTAATTCTCGTTCGCGTTTTTCTAATACTCTTCTAATGCTCGTCTATTTCACACACTTCGGTCCCCGTTGCACCAGGAAATAAACCAGCACCAGCTTCTTCTTCTTCTTCTTCTTCTTCTTCTTCTTCTGATTCTTCTTCTTCTTCTTCTTCTTCTTCCACTTCGACTACCAACTTCCTTCTATGTCTCTTTCCAACTATTCTTTATTACTGATTATTTTATTTTTTTACTGTTAACACCGAAACAACAATACGTTCTAATACACTAATAAAACTGCCCCAATCTTAAATACAAAATTCAATTCGTTGATTGTTACTTTCGTAAACCGGAATGTTATGTCTCTTTGTCACTATGAATAAAAGACCCCCTCCCCCCGCGCCAAACCACCCCCAGGCACCCCTCTCTACACACGTTCGCTAACCCTTACTCCCCCCACTCCACTCCTTTTTATTCCCTTCTTTCTCTACTTATTTTATCCTTTTTCTCTTAATTCCTTTGATTTAGATCAAATACGAAAAGGTCTTTTTTTTTTTGTAAATTTTCTCTTACCACGATACTTTTTCTCTAGGCTTTTCTTTTTTCTTACTACCTTTTTTTTTACTTGTAAATGTCTATCTTTGTGTGTATGTGTTTGTATGTGTGTGTGTGTGTGTGTGTGTGTGTGTGTGTGTGTGTGTATCTATATCTGTGTTTCTTTCTTTATCCTATCTCTACTGTGTTATGTGTCTAGTATTCCAGTTTTATCTTTATCCATTTAGCTAGCTTGCTAGCTAACTAGCACTGTCTCTATCTATCTCTCTCTCTCTCTCTCTCTCTCTCTCTCTCTCTATTTCTTTCTCTTTCTATCTTTTTAGATTTGTGTGTATTTATCTATCTATTTATCTTTCTCTTTCTTTCTCTTTGTATCTATGTATGTATGTATCTATCTATCTATCTATCTATCTCACTTTGAGACGCACACGAGGAAAATGGCAGCAGAACTACTGTACTCCTCCAACGCCAACGCTTGCCAACCCGCGCACTGACTGACACGCACAAACGATTAGAATTTGTATAGGATTGTTCTATATTACTTCGTAGATGTTACGAAAATTCTATATCGTTCTAATTCTCGATTAAATTCACTTCGGAATGATACCTTAGTGAATTTATTAACACTGATATTTTCCTGAAACAGGATCAGAGAATTTGCGGACTCGTTGTTTACGACGCGACACCGCGAACGGTCTGCCGTTGATGCACTCCTTTTGGTGGCAACACTGCTCGAGTACACGATACCCCGCCGAACTAAGTGCATCCACAAGATGGCTCGCCGTACCGCAAATTTTAAATTCGTTTTCTTATTATTTACGTTTTTTAAAATCATTCAGATCGTTTGATACGATTAAGAAGAAATAACGTTTAAGCATAAGCGTATGGGGATTTTTTTTATCTTTAGATTACTTACGTATCGATCTGATTTTTTCTTTTCCCCCCCCGCCAGCAATTTAAATGTAATTCTAGTAGTTTATCGGAGGATTTAAAAAAAATATTAAATATGGCGGACTTTTTATAAATATTTTTAAGAATACTTTTATTAATCATATATTTGTGATTTTAATGAATTATTTTTATATTGATTTAAGTGTAAATGATTAATGGGAATGACTGAACATTTATGATAAATCATGATCATAAATGATTGAGAATAGTACAAGCAGCGACATTTATAGTAGAGTCTCGTAAGCTTGCATGAGTTTTTGGTAAATGCAGCATGTATTGTTAGCAGTTGGTTTCTTTTTAAAATAAATTATTAATCAATTTTCATTACCATTTTCTTAACTTAAACATTACTAATAAGACATGAAAAATTACAAATTAAATACATTAAAAAAAACAAAAAAAGAAAAGAACTAGAAATTTAAATACCAAATATTTCTACTTTACCGACTAACTATCGATAACTTTCGATTTCCAAAGTAACAATCAAAAAAGTAGTGAAAAGAAATAAGTTAATCGTTCATAATGTATAAACAATAGGTGAATATTTTCATTTTTTTCATTTTTTTTCTGCTGTTGCTGTTCTATGCCAACTTTTTTATGGTGAAGTATATAGAAACTCACAAGTCCCCTTTTTTATCTACCCAGCATAATTTTTGTTACCACTAGAACCACCATTGAAAGATAGTAAGTACTTAACGCGATAATGTTATATAGTATAATGTATATAGTATAGTTATATATTGTAAGAAAATGTAAAATAATTACATTTAATTTTTAGTGTCTAAATACGTGTGTGCCTTCAGAAATGCGTTTTTTCCCCCATATATATTTTAAAAAGTAGAAGAAAATCAAAACGAGTAGATGATAAATCCAACGATGATCACCTGTAACATAAAGCAAACTATATTAATCATACAATCAAGTGATACAATAGCCTAACATATAAATCGTCCAATTCGCAGATGCACTATTCAATTGAATTCTCTATTTACTTTAATAAAATCTCTATCTATCGTTGTAATGAAATTAAATTTAAACGCGTGATTTTACATTTACATAAAATATATAACAATAAAGAAATAGGAAAAGTACCAATATTAAGTTACTACAAAAAATAATATCTATTAACTATTATGAAATACTTTTAAGCTGCATTATATAGAAAAGAAAAAATGCAAATTTAATAAAATACGATAAAAATGAAAAATTTTTAAGACAAAACAAGAAAAAAGAAATTACTGTAATATTTACCGAACGTTATTTAAGCTTCAAAATTTAATATTACGCAAATGTTAATATTTGTTACTCTAACTAACTAAAARCTAATGCATCTTTTAGACGATATAGACACGAATTTGGTGTCCCAAGGAGATGGAATGGTCCATCATCTCCGATTACAACTACAAATTAATGACGAGCAAAAAAGTAATATAATAAAATATAAAATATGACTAGAGAACTATTTTCGAAGAGTTCGAACTTGCTGTTGAACCTTTGATATAACTCAATAGTCTAGTAGTTGCCCACTTGATACCAAAAATTTGTGGGGACCTCTTCGGCCTTAGCCTCTTCGGCATAATGCCTCTTCTTTCTT
>NW_014569651.1:528055-529306 GCF_001313835.1 Polistes canadensis
TTATTGGAATAATTACAACCAGTAACTCGTGCCGATTAGGACCTTTCATCCTCGACATGATTGAGCACTGGAGGGACTTTAAATTTTTTTACTCACTCCGTAAGAAGTTCTACGATGGCTCCAAAACACKCCTACTTTGCAGCAAGTATTTAAGAATTTCTATCGAAGATTTATCGAAGATCCACCGAAGATCCACCGAAGATCCATCGAAGAATACATCCCACATCTTTAAGGTAGAAAGTTCGTCGTCATATCTGTAAAATAAAATAGAACAAAATGATAAGTTATATGTAATATGATCCAAAATCAWATCAAACAAAAACGAATAAAATGTTAATAAAAATGAATACTTACAATGMATTACAATGGGATGAAGCTCAGTGGCACCATGGTGATGCATTTCGCGTGAATCTAATAACGCGGTRTAAACGAAAATAAGAAACTATAGATGAGTTTCTTATCGCGAAACCGAAATTAAATTATACGGCGAACAACACTGAATCTAATTCGCGTTTGATTTTAATTTGTTTTACGCCCGTTCACTGACTCTACAACTAATTCAAAGACTGCTTTGCACACAGTCTATTGAAACAAACAAATTTTACACTTTATTTTAATACCGAAACGCGTTAAATTTTAAATCTTCATTGATGCACTGACTCTAATACGCGAACAGTCTGTGCGACTGTTTAAAGATAAAAATACAAGTTTACTCGAACAAACTCTAATGCAATTACTGCATTGGTCGCAGTTAATTTAATATATAAATTGCAAAAATAGTTCGCGAACGCGACGGAATTGAATTTAACGAACGAACGTGCTTCTAATCCGTGATTTTAATTTTATTTAAACGATCAAACACTCCCGTATATTGCTTCGCGCACGATTGCAATACACGAACACTTGCAACACTTCACAAACACTATTCACAAACACATCCAACACTGCAATATTCCCATGATGATCTAAAACAGAAATAAAAACAAAATTATGAATATCATTGTTGCAAGAAAAAATTATTATAATTATTAAGAAAGTGTTTAAAATAAAAATTGACTTACGTGTATTCTTCAATGATGAATGCACGATGAGTATCCTACTCTTAGGATGACGATGAGCATACGTTTAAACCGAATAAATAAAAGAAACTTACGGAGTTTCTTTACACGAAAAAACGAAACTTTTACATACGGCGTACAACACTGACTTTACTTTCCGATTCTTTTATATTTTTTTTTATCGATGCAACAC
>NW_014569652.1:0-17520 GCF_001313835.1 Polistes canadensis
TCTCTCTCTCTCTCTCTTTCTTCGTTTTCGTCTTGATCTTCTTCTTTTTCTTCTTTTTCTTCTTCTTTTTCTTCCCCACTATTATTTGTAAATCTCGTTCTGAATAATATTCAAAACTTCATTTCGCATAATAATAATAATAATAAAACGTCATAGAATAATATCACACCGATTATCACTAATTTCCCCTTATTTCCAAAAATTAATCCGCTTTGTCTCTTTTTATTTATATATATATAATTTTTAATAACAATCTCCACTAATACTTCTTTTTCTTCTTCTTCTTCTTCTTCTTCTTCTTCTTCTTTTAATCGTTATTAATCCACGTTATTAATATTCGATGTTATATTTCAATAACAACAAATTATTATATTGTTTTTCTTTTTCTCTCCCCCACCTCTCGAACTTTATTTATTCGTTCTTTATTTATGGAATTATTTGATAATAAGTCTTTTTAGAAACAAAAAATCGTCGACAAATATTTCAATGACAATTATATTAAGATGAATTAAATGGAATATCTTTAGAATTGATATCGCGTTGACGACGGGCACGAGGTTGGTTCCTGGTGATTGGCTGATACCGGCACCGTGGACCAGAGCGACGATGGTCCAGCATGGGTCGTATCTCTGAGTGGACTGTGCCGGACGGTGCGCCGTCGTCGTCGTACCGTACGGGACCTGGTGTGTCTCGGGCACTGCGCTCACTTCGGACGCGCTCGGTTCGGCTCGGCGCGGTGCCGAGCCGCCGGACACCCCACGCGCTCTCTCTCGGGGTAGTTTTCACCCCGAGCTTGGGTGGGGGTAACTATAACTCCCCTCTCTCGATATCCCCTCCTCCCTCCCCCCCTTCTCCTCCTCCTCCTCTTTATATCTTTCTCTCTCCTTCTCTTGCTCTATATATATATATATATACATTTATATGTATACGTATATATAAACGGATATACCTGTCTCCTTCTACTCCCCACTTTTAGATACTATCTACCTTCTCTCTCTTTCTTTCACTAGCTCGCGGTAACTCACTCCCACTCGTGCTAACATTACACGCTTCGTACACATGCGCGAACGTTTACATTCTCCGTATGTGTATGTATCTCCAGTCGTACACTCGATCTGTCTGTATGTCTGTCTGTCTGTTTATCTATCTATCTCTCTCTCTCTTTCTTTCTTTCTTTTTCTCCATGTGATGATACGTGTAAGAGATGGACAGTTTAGAAAGAAAGAAAAAAAAGAAATGATCATTTCAACGTAACACAAAATCAAATTTGTATTGAAATATTTTTATATTTATCGTCTGTCTATCTATCTATCTATCTAACTATCTATCTATCTTACATTAGTTTAATATTATTTTTCGTTAGAAATCATGAACCCAATGAACGATTATATAATTCGTGCAACGTGCTGCATCCGTCTTTCGCTTGGTAGATTTATGGACCGATCGTGCGATTAACTATGCACGTTCTCGTCGTCCTAGTCGTCGTCGTCGTCGACGTCGACGTCTTCGTCGTCGTCATAGTCATAGTCATCGTCGTAGTCGTCGTAGTCGTCTCCTTAAACTTCCCGTAAACACGTACCAACGGAATCGTAGAGAAAGTGGAGTAGAGGAGCAAACCCGAAGGAGAGGTAGTACCTGCTCTCTCACATTAATTATTCCTACTTGGGTAAAACAGCGTACCTAGTGTGCACGAGTTAACGATCGATAACGACGTTCATCGCGATCATCGTGATCCATTTTCTCCCTTTTTTTTTCGAGTTTAACTTTTTCTTTTATTTTATTATTTTCCCGCGATATTCTTTTCTTTTTTATTTTTTTTCAACATTATCCACCTGAATTCTTTGGTCAGGAGAAGAATAAAGGTAAAAAAGAAAAAGAAAAAAAAAGAAAAGAAAACAAGATAAAACGGAAACAGATAATTATCCTTTCGGAGACCTTTAATTTAAAAAAAAAGTTTTTCCTTCTTGTCTCTCGGAGAAGAAATTATTCCGTTTCATTTTTCTTCTTTTTCTTCTTCTTTTTCTCTCATGGTAAAAGAATCTCGTTTGGAAGTGACCAACGACGAAAGTTGACCGTGCGTTGTTGAGCTTCCAAGTGACTTTTCAAAACTCTTAGAAATTATCTCCATCTCTCTTTCTCTCTCTTTCTATTTCTATCTTTTTCTATTTTAAGGGGTCCTGGATAGCATTTCCTAGACCCTTTGCAGTATCTACTTGGAACAATCTAGGAAAGGACAACGACGTTGGGCATTTTAAAAAGATCTAGTACGTGCCTTTGTTTCGGTGGATAGGATTAACGCGGGAATCGAAAAGTCCACTTCAGTTTTCTCTCTCTCACTCACTCCCTCTCTCTCTCTCTCTATCTTTCTCTTTTTCTTTCTCCTTATTTCTATCTCATTCCCATCGTACCAGTCATCTCAATGGAAGGAATCGTTCTAACTGGCATTCATCGATATAAATAATACGTATGTATAAGTGTATGTAATATGTGTATATGTATATTGTTCGTCGATCGGGCAGCATTGAAAATGCGGCAAACGTTCGTTCGATCCTTCTTCGATAGTCGATAGAAAGGACCTACTACTACCAGCCACCACGGTCTTTTGAAAAGGGCAATGGAAGCGCGCGGCACGCGACTTCTAGCTAGCGCGAATTTAAACTCGGCAAAGTGTTTCGCGGTCGAAGGTTAATCCGTATTCTTTACGGTCGACGCTCGCGTAAACTTTAGTTTCTTCTTTGAGACGAGGACTCCCTTCTTCTTCCCTCGTTTCTCGCATTCGTTCCATCTTCGATATACAATGATATATATATTTGTGTGATGGAACAAGACATACTTATTCATTTTTAACATCAAATTTTGTATATATTCTTATTTTTATACAATATTTTTTTTTTTATAGAAAAAGATAATGTAATATTTTTCATGGTAAAAATATATTATTATTTAATTGATAATATTTATATTTAGTGTAATAATAGTTATTTTATTATATCTTTATTCAAATTCACAGCCACGAATAGGTACTTCATTTATTATATTATAATAACACTTCTTTTTTTAACTATTTTATTTATCATTCTTTTTATTAACTTCGTACATTTTTATTGATTAAAAATCAACTAAGTATAATTTTAAATAATAAATATAAAAATATCTCTCTTTAAAATGTGTGTAAAAACAAAATCAAATTAAAGAGTAATAACATAGAAATCAAAATGAAAGTATACCGAGTTACGAATCGCGATAATTTGACCCTAGAACGTTTAGCGTAAAAATGAAAATCACTTATATGTTTAATGAAATAATGTTAGATGAAATAAAAAAGACACTTATACGCGATCTACTTTAACTAACTGGTAGATTTTCAAGGAGCGTTTTCTAAGATCTTATCGTTAACTTGGAATGCATAAGTTATCAAGGTGTTTATTAGGAGTAAGCACGCTTCGAAAAGAGGAGGATAGATAGATAGTCCAGGTATAGAAGAGAAGGGAGAAGAAGGAGAAATTCCAAGTGCATCGTAGAAGAGTCGTATCCTTAGGAAACGCAAGCAACGATCCGTTGACCCGTGTGAAACTCCCACATTCATTATCCAGCGAGGCCACCGTTGTCTTTCCTTAGACTCGCAAGTTCATACACATTTTTCCACAAAACTCTCGGCACCTTTAATATTATCCATATGTAGTTTTTTTTTCTTTTTTTTTTTCTTACGATTCTTTATATATATATATGTGTATCTACAAAATTGCTGTTATATATCATCAACGAGAATAACATTATCCGGGTTCACTCGATTGGGTCAATTTAGAAATAAATTGCAATTTATTCAAATAAAATCCACGAAGGTATATACAGCTTGGAATATTCGGATTGCTCGGAAAATTCATACCGATTTATATATATATATATAAATCGGTATGAATTTTCCGAGCAATCCGAATATTCCAAGCTGTATATACCTTCGTGGATTTTATTTGAATAAATTGCAATTTATTTCTAAATTGACCCAATCGAGTGAACCCGGATAATGTTATTCTCGTTGATGATATATAACAGCAATTTTGTAGATACACATATATATATATAAAGAATCGTAAGAAAAAAAAAAAGAAAAAAAAACTACATATGGATAATATTAAAGGTGCCGAGAGTTTTGTGGAAAAATGTGTATGAACTTGCGAGTCTAAGGAAAGACAACGGTGGCCTCGCTGGATAATGAATGTGGGAGTTTCACACGGGTCAACGGATCGTTGCTTGCGTTTCCTAAGGATACGACTCTTCTACGATGCACTTGGAATTTCTCCTTCTTCTCCCTTCTCTTCTATACCTGGACTATCTATCTATCCTCCTCTTTTCGAAGCGTGCTTACTCCTAATAAACACCTTGATAACTTATGCATTCCAAGTTAACGATAAGATCTTAGAAAACGCTCCTTGAAAATCTACCAGTTAGTTAAAGTAGATCGCGTATAAGTGTCTTTTTTATTTCATCTAACATTATTTCATTAAACATATAAGTGATTTTCATTTTTACGCTAAACGTTCTAGGGTCAAATTATCGCGATTCGTAACTCGGTATACTTTCATTTTGATTTCTATGTTATTACTCTTTAATTTGATTTTGTTTTTACACACATTTTAAAGAGAGATATTTTTATATTTATTATTTAAAATTATACTTAGTTGATTTTTAATCAATAAAAATGTACGAAGTTAATAAAAAGAATGATAAATAAAATAGTTAAAAAAAGAAGTGTTATTATAATATAATAAATGAAGTACCTATTCGTGGCTGTGAATTTGAATAAAGATATAATAAAATAACTATTATTACACTAAATATAAATATTATCAATTAAATAATAATATATTTTTACCATGAAAAATATTACATTATCTTTTTCTATAAAAAAAAAAATATTGTATAAAAATAAGAATATATACAAAATTTGATGTTAAAAATGAATAAGTATGTCTTGTTCCATCACACAAATATATATATCATTGTATATCGAAGATGGAACGAATGCGAGAAACGAGGGAAGAAGAAGGGAGTCCTCGTCTCAAAGAAGAAACTAAAGTTTACGCGAGCGTCGACCGTAAAGAATACGGATTAACCTTCGACCGCGAAACACTTTGCCGAGTTTAAATTCGCGCTAGCTAGAAGTCGCGTGCCGCGCGCTTCCATTGCCCTTTTCAAAAGACCGTGGTGGCTGGTAGTAGTAGGTCCTTTCTATCGACTATCGAAGAAGGATCGAACGAACGTTTGCCGCATTTTCAATGCTGCCCGATCGACGAACAATATACATATACACATATTACATACACTTATACATACGTATTATTTATATCGATGAATGCCAGTTAGAACGATTCCTTCCATTGAGATGACTGGTACGATGGGAATGAGATAGAAATAAGGAGAAAGAAAAAGAGAAAGATAGAGAGAGAGAGAGAGGGAGTGAGTGAGAGAGAGAAAACTGAAGTGGACTTTTCGATTCCCGCGTTAATCCTATCCACCGAAACAAAGGCACGTACTAGATCTTTTTAAAATGCCCAACGTCGTTGTCCTTTCCTAGATTGTTCCAAGTAGATACTGCAAAGGGTCTAGGAAATGCTATCCAGGACCCCTTAAAATAGAAAAAGATAGAAATAGAAAGAGAGAGAAAGAGAGATGGAGATAATTTCTAAGAGTTTTGAAAAGTCACTTGGAAGCTCAACAACGCACGGTCAACTTTCGTCGTTGGTCACTTCCAAACGAGATTCTTTTACCATGAGAGAAAAAGAAGAAGAAAAAGAAGAAAAATGAAACGGAATAATTTCTTCTCCGAGAGACAAGAAGGAAAAACTTTTTTTTTAAATTAAAGGTCTCCGAAAGGATAATTATCTGTTTCCGTTTTATCTTGTTTTCTTTTCTTTTTTTTTCTTTTTCTTTTTTACCTTTATTCTTCTCCTGACCAAAGAATTCAGGTGGATAATGTTGAAAAAAAATAAAAAAGAAAAGAATATCGCGGGAAAATAATAAAATAAAAGAAAAAGTTAAACTCGAAAAAAAAAGGGAGAAAATGGATCACGATGATCGCGATGAACGTCGTTATCGATCGTTAACTCGTGCACACTAGGTACGCTGTTTTACCCAAGTAGGAATAATTAATGTGAGAGAGCAGGTACTACCTCTCCTTCGGGTTTGCTCCTCTACTCCACTTTCTCTACGATTCCGTTGGTACGTGTTTACGGGAAGTTTAAGGAGACGACTACGACGACTACGACGATGACTATGACTATGACGACGACGAAGACGTCGACGTCGACGACGACGACGACTAGGACGACGAGAACGTGCATAGTTAATCGCACGATCGGTCCATAAATCTACCAAGCGAAAGACGGATGCAGCACGTTGCACGAATTATATAATCGTTCATTGGGTTCATGATTTCTAACGAAAAATAATATTAAACTAATGTAAGATAGATAGATAGTTAGATAGATAGATAGATAGACAGACGATAAATATAAAAATATTTCAATACAAATTTGATTTTGTGTTACGTTGAAATGATCATTTCTTTTTTTTCTTTCTTTCTAAACTGTCCATCTCTTACACGTATCATCACATGGAGAAAAAGAAAGAAAGAAAGAGAGAGAGAGATAGATAGATAAACAGACAGACAGACATACAGACAGATCGAGTGTACGACTGGAGATACATACACATACGGAGAATGTAAACGTTCGCGCATGTGTACGAAGCGTGTAATGTTAGCACGAGTGGGAGTGAGTTACCGCGAGCTAGTGAAAGAAAGAGAGAGAAGGTAGATAGTATCTAAAAGTGGGGAGTAGAAGGAGACAGGTATATCCGTTTATATATACGTATACATATAAATGTATATATATATATATATAGAGCAAGAGAAGGAGAGAGAAAGATATAAAGAGGAGGAGGAGGAGAAGGGGGGGAGGGAGGAGGGGATATCGAGAGAGGGGAGTTATAGTTACCCCCACCCAAGCTCGGGGTGAAAACTACCCCGAGAGAGAGCGCGTGGGGTGTCCGGCGGCTCGGCACCGCGCCGAGCCGAACCGAGCGCGTCCGAAGTGAGCGCAGTGCCCGAGACACACCAGGTCCCGTACGGTACGACGACGACGGCGCACCGTCCGGCACAGTCCACTCAGAGATACGACCCATGCTGGACCATCGTCGCTCTGGTCCACGGTGCCGGTATCAGCCAATCACCAGGAACCAACCTCGTGCCCGTCGTCAACGCGATATCAATTCTAAAGATATTCCATTTAATTCATCTTAATATAATTGTCATTGAAATATTTGTCGACGATTTTTTGTTTCTAAAAAGACTTATTATCAAATAATTCCATAAATAAAGAACGAATAAATAAAGTTCGAGAGGTGGGGGAGAGAAAAAGAAAAACAATATAATAATTTGTTGTTATTGAAATATAACATCGAATATTAATAACGTGGATTAATAACGATTAAAAGAAGAAGAAGAAGAAGAAGAAGAAGAAGAAGAAAAAGAAGTATTAGTGGAGATTGTTATTAAAAATTATATATATATAAATAAAAAGAGACAAAGCGGATTAATTTTTGGAAATAAGGGGAAATTAGTGATAATCGGTGTGATATTATTCTATGACGTTTTATTATTATTATTATTATGCGAAATGAAGTTTTGAATATTATTCAGAACGAGATTTACAAATAATAGTGGGGAAGAAAAAGAAGAAGAAAAAGAAGAAAAAGAAGAAGATCAAGACGAAAACGAAGAAAGAGAGAGAGAGAGAGAGAAAGAGAGAGAAAGAAGAAAAAATAAAACGAATAAGAAATAAAGACAGTAGAGAAGGAATAATAGTCAAACAGCAGCTGTTGTTGTGTTAGTAGTAGAAGAAAAAGTTAATAGTAAAGTAGTAGCCATTTAGTAGTAGTAGTAGTAGTAATATTTAGTAAGTGGTGTTACCCGCGCTCGCGAGTGCGGCGGAAGAGGTGCCGCCGACACCTCGACGCGTCTCGACACCTGCGGATCGCTTTCGGTCAGTCGTCTTCCTCCTCCTCACTTCGGTCACGTTCGTTGTGTGGGACTGTATCTCTCTCTCTCTCTCTCTCTCTCTCTCTCTTTCTCTTTCTCTCTCTCTCTCTCCTCCTATCTTCCATATATATATATACACACACACACACATATTATATATACATTGACTGGGGTTCACTATCTCTGTCTATCTTTATCTATCATCGAAAGTATCATACAAGTTTGATTTTTATTGTGTGTTAAGAAACGAGTATAGATAAGTTTACTCGAACACCATATACATAATCTATCTTTCTTTCTTTCTTTCTATTTTTCTATTTTTTTTTTCTCTCTCTGTATATTTGCATTCGCGTGTCACTGATGTGGTGGTGTGTCGTATTTTCTCGCGAGCGGGAGACTGCGGAAAACGCAATCGAGGACTATGAGGGACACGAGCCGTTACGAGTATATTACTAGTTGACAACGACGAAGATTACGAATAAGAAGAATAAGAAGAAGAAGAAGAAAACGGCGGCGGTGGTGGCGGTGGTGGTGGTGGCGGCGACGTCGGCGGTGAAAACGGCGACGGCGGCGACGGCGGCTAGTCAACGTTTGTTGTTGACAACGTCAGGATCAAAAGGACATCGTTAACGGACGATCATTGTGAAATTAAATTTGTCGTAAAACTGTGAAGAAGAAGAATAAGAGTTGTCAGTTAATTTCTAAATTTTCGGACTGCGAGAAGAAAAATTAGAAGAAACGAAAAACAAAAGAAGAAGAAGAAGAAGAAGAAGAAGAATAAATTTTGTGCTAGACATTTTGGACAAGTAGTGTGTTTGTTTTCCTTGTATTCGAAAAAAGGTGTAGAAGAGAGGTGGTGAAACTGGAGGTGGACGTGGTGGGGGAGGAGGAGGAGGAGAAGAAGAAGAAGAAGAAGAAGGGAAGAGACATTTCGAGAGGAAAATTATACCATAGATATAATTTTATATCAAATAGAATAAATGGACAAGAAAATTTTTCCTTTGATAAGAAGGAAAAGGAGGTGGAGGTGAGGGGTGGTAAACGTGATTTTGACAATAACAACAACAACAACAACAATAACAACAACAACAACAACAATAATAACAACCCGTCAGGCAAACGGAGAGACGTTAATAACGTGAAACGTGTGTTAGATTTATTACGAGGACAATCTTTTATTTTTTTTTTTTTGTCCCTTCCAAACCTTCCCTTCTACATTACTTTATATCATAATCGTCATTGTCATCCTCTCTCGCTCTGTCATATTATTATTATTATTATTATTATTATTATCTTCTTAATCAAAATTATCCGTTTATACCTTTATCGTCGAATACATATATAAATATATATATATAAATATATATATATGGTTGTTTTTCTGTACTTTTTTTCTTTTTTTTTTTCTTAATCATCTGTTATCGGCCTCGCGAGAAAAAAAAGTGAGGAGGAGAGAGGATCAACAGAAAGAGGAAGGACCAACGATATCATCCTCTTCTTCCTTCCTTCCTTCCTTCCTCAACGTTGTCCAATCCGTTGGTTCGTTCGTTCATTCGTTCGTTCGTTCGTTCGTTCGTTCGTCCATTCTTGGTCCCTCACTGAGGAAACTACCTTGGAAGTGCAACAAGGATCCGAAGGAGGAACGACCACGTCGGCACCATGAGGATCAAAATGCCCGCGGTCAGGATCGCGCAAGGTGAGTCTGTTTTCTTCTTCTTCTTATTCTTCTTCTATTTCTATTTGATTTTATTTTTCTTTACTTTCTTATTGAATATTTAGTTCGTTTGAGTCGATTATTCTTATCTATGATATTTATCCTTAGAAATTTACTCACGAATTTTTCTACCTTAAGTCGTCATAGTCGTCATCGTTTATTTTCTATCGGCCGTCGCTCAACGCAAGTTACTTTTCTTACTTTGTTTACATTTTTATCTTAGTCGTCGTTAACCAGCCCCCCCCCCTCCACTCCTGAACCTCTTCCACACTTTCTCTCTTTCTCTCTGTCTCTGTCTTATTTTTTTCCCTTTTTCTATATTTTCTATCTGTGGGAAGAGATATAAAGAGAGAGAGAGAGAGAGAGAGAGAAAAAAAAAAGAAACGTAAACACATTGTTGAGATATATCTATTCGAAAAATTTCTGACTTTTAAGATATTTCGATATTTTTGTTGTTGTTCTGGTGAAAATTTCTAAAATTACGATATTGGTAATTTTAATTTTAGATATTAGAAAAAAAAGAAGATAAAAAAAAACGCGTGTAAAATTTGTCAAACAAACGAAAAACTAATATACGTGGTCACGTGGTTTTCCCATTTTACCCGCCATTTCTCTCTCGTCTCAACTAAGAATACTTTTAAGTAAAAAGTTATAAACGAAACGTATTAATATAATTAATCGTACGTATAATATTTTCAATAAAACGATACAAAATTTATCATGATAAAAATTATCGCAACATTTAAAGTATACAGAATGTTTTCTCCTAAAATTTGTCTTTCGATAAAAAAAAGCAAAGGAAATCATAATAATAATATATAATAATAATTAATTAGAAAAATAAAAAATAAACTAGAAATCTCAAAGATAGATAGATGACATAAAAGTCAACGTTAGAATAGAAAAGTACCATCCTAATCGTAAGAACGTATTAAACAGACGTTGTTTCGTTCATTCGTTTGTGTCATCAAAAAAAGAGTAAGATAAAAAGGATATAGAATAAAATAAGAAAAAAAAAAAATTATAAAAAACAGGAAGAAGAAGAAACCAAAAAGAAGAAGAAGAAGAAGAAGAAATAGAAGTATAGAAGTAAAAAAGAAAAAGAAAAATGAAAACAATGAAGGTGATCCCGTGGTCGCGTGGCGCGAGCACGGAAATCAAAGAGGGAAAACAGAGTAAGTCGAAGCTTGAGAAAGAATCTCAAGAGATGATAAAAGGAAGGAAAAACAGTGAACAAGAGAGATAGAAAGATAGATAGAGAAAGAGAGAGAGAGACAGAGAAAATAATAAGAAAAAATATAACAGAGTGAGAGAAAGAAAATAATAATAATAAAAAAAATACAGATAAAGAGAGAGAGAGAGGGAGGGAAAAAGATGTAAGGGCAACGTCTTCGGTTAACTCTTCGGTTGAATTTTTAATTAGTCAGCCGGCAGCCCCGATGCCGACCTTCGTTCTCGAGAAAAAGGAAGGTAGGAGGAGTAAGTTAGTAAGTAGGATGAAGAGTAGGAGGGGTGGATGGGGGTGGGTGAGTTGTAGGGGTTTAGAGAAAGAAAACGAGAAAAGGGAAGAAAAAGTAAAGGAAAATACAAAGAAGAAAAAAGAAAGAAAGATAGAAGAAAAAGAGAGGGAAAAAATAAAATAGGAAAAATCAGGAGAAAGGAAGGAAGGAAGGAAGGAAGGGGAGGTTTGGTTAGAGGGGGATGTTGGTGGGGATAGCATTGTCATGCGCGCGTTTTTCACAGACTTTTCCACCCCCGTTTAACGTAGGAAGCAACCAACCACCACCCCCTCTCTCTCTCTCACTCTTTCACTCTCTCTGTTACACCTCTTCATTCCTCGTCTTCTACCTTTTTTCTTCTACAGGGCTACACCACCGAGGTTCGTTTGAGTGAGCCCCTTGCCTCTTCCACCCCCTTGGATCCTCGACGGCGGCGTCGTCGCCGGCTACGGGCTCCGTTTTCTTAATTACAACTGCGATATTCTTTAGTTCGCGCGATGACGCCGCCGCGAAAAGATATCCGAATCTTTTACTAACGTTTCCGTACAACCCTCCCACAACAGTATCTAATACCCCCCACCCACCTCATCGTCTATTTTAATTTTCGTCCACCCTTAACGAATCCAAAATCGATTGATCTCTTATTTATTCTAATACGAATCTGATTTTGTTCTTGTTATACGATAGAAAATACTAACACGTTTTCTACCGTGTTCTTATTTTAATTCTTAACGAATTGATATTTTTCTCTCTTTTCCTTTTAATTGTAATATTGAATTATAAATCTAATTAATTTTTGATCATTGTGTAATAAAGGTATAGGTATGTAGATGTATATATGTATTATTTGGATGAGTGATAATACCTTATTATGATAAAGTAATTCGTGATATTCAGTTGATCTACTTGTTTGAATGATATTTTTGAATCTTGAGAATCTCTAGGACGATAATAAGACGATCATATAATAGAGAAGAAATCGATTAAACTAGGATTCTTCTTTTTTTCTTATCGATGAGGTAAGTATTCGGAATATCTTCCTCTTCTTCATCTTATTATCTATTATTATTATTATTATTATTCTTCTTCTTCGAAAGTAAACGTTTATTTTCCATAAATCTATTTATACGTACAAATATAAATATATATATAAGGATAAATATAAATATATCTTGTTAATAGTTTCTTCATTTACGTTACATCCTATCGTCCAATGTAGATAAACGCTTTGGACACGTCTTGACGATTTCTAGCGTTCACCTATCAATGTCAAAACTTTAAATACTATGTTTACTAACTCGAGAAGGTCTCTTCCTGGAAATGAAAACAACGACCTTTAAGTACCTTACGATCCACGTTAACGTGTACACCAACACTAATACATAAGTATATATACACACACACACACATATATACATATACATATATATATATACACACATATAAAAATAACAAGTAAGAAAAGAATTGTTTAAACAATCAAAAAGAATCTCTTTCGAAATTTTTTGCAACTTTCATAACTCCGTGTAATAAAAAACGAGTAAGTAGTGGGGGCTGGGTGGTAGGAGGGTAGAGGAGGGGGGGGAGGGCAAAGAGGTAGGTACTCTTCTTATCTCGTTTATTCGAAAACACATGACTCATTTATCGTTCGCATAATTATACCCGCATATCTTACATATAGATATATGGTACATTTATATATCTACGTATGCATGCATGCATATATATATATATATGTATATATATATATTATATTATAGTACGAAGCTAGTCGCGGTATTCTCAAAAGCTTATTCTATATAGCACCATGATCGACTGAAGGTACTCACGAGGATGTTATTTAGCAAACAAAGTACGCGTTTTACTTGCCCCTGTAACGGCACGTGCGCGGCATATGCGCGTTTTCTATCTGCGTGTCTGTTAAATATTGTCTTTGATGCGACCCGTCGGAAACCCTTCTTCACCTTGTGTGTATCCATCTCTCTCTCTCTCCCTTATTCTATCTCTTTCATTCTATTTAACTGTCTTACGTATATTCTCTATCCTTTTCTTTCTATTCCACTATCGTCTATCTTTGTCTTTCTTATTACTTTGCCTTTACACTGTCAGAGAGAGAGAAAGAGAGAGAGAGAGAAGCCGACAAAAAAAGTACTTTGATTTGATTCCTTAGATTAACCTTTAGGGCGTTGGGCGCGTGTCGGCAAACCCTTTTTCTCTTTCCATCCTTCCTTTATCTTTCTTTCTTTTTCTTTTTTTTCTTCTTCTTTTTCTTCTTCTTCTTTTTCTTTCTCTTTCTGTCCAGAGAGAGAGAGAGAGAGAGAGTTTCTATCTCCCTCCTCCGAAAGGGTCCAGCACGCGACCAGGTAAAACAAGTCGTGTCGACGCGATCAAGAGTCACGAGCCACGAGCCACCGAATCAAACTTTTTCTTCTTTTTCTACTTGCCGTTCTTCTTCTTCTTATTCTTATTCTTATTCTTCTTTTTCTTCGTTTCTCTTTTTTTTGTTGTTGTTTCATATTTTCTTTGTATTTTTTTGTTTGTTTTTATTTTTATTAAACCCGAGTGACGGCGAACGTGTGCGTGTAAGATCATTTATTAAAATTTGATCATGAGTTCATTTGCCATGATGATTAATTACAAAGATCAAAAATGTAAAATAAATTGAAATAAATTTTTCTATGGATTGAACGAATGATCATTTATTAAAAATCATAACCGTACGTACGTTTTGCCAAATCGATATGGACATTTAATAGTCACGAATATTTTAAATTATTACGAAAATTGAATTTATATCTTAAAAGTTAATTAAATGTAATAAAATCTGTCAAAAAAAAATGTTTGTTAAACGGATTTTTAATTATTTCATCTCGTTGGACAGTTTTCAACGATACGTTTATAATGCTAATGTAAGATTTCTATAAGAAACATTTTCTATCTCTAGATGTAAGATACTTTTTTTTTTTTCAATGAGTTCGAGAATAAAGGTATGAAATAATTAATGCGTATTTTTCAAAAATTTAAATCGACGCATCCATTACTTGTCACTTTATCCAGGAGATGGCGCCAGCTGTTATCACGAGGAAAACATTTTACAAATTATTTCGAGCTTATTCAACCCCTCTCTCTTTATCTTTTAATATTTATTAATAATTCATAATTAATATTAATACGTTTAATATAAGTTGAGCGATTAAATGATCTTTCTTCTTTTGTTTTAAAAGGTATGCACCTTTTTTGTTTTAAAAGATCATAACTTCTGTTTGAATTTGAACTATTTTCTCCCTCTCGCGATGATCATCAAAAAGAACGTTCGTTTGTTTTGACAAAATTTCTACTTAGCGCGTTCTTTTGTATGAGTTAGCAGTTTAGAAACCTCATGGCATGTTAGAAGAATTATTTCGCATTTGAAATGAAACAAAAATCAGCTATCGAAGTTTCGGAAATGATTTGTGTGACATTCGGAAAAAGACGTTCTAATCTATAAAACGTGAAAAAAAAGTAGTAGCAACCATTTAAATGTGAAAATGTCCACTTGGAAGATGGTGATGAATGTTCAAATGCTTCAAAAAAATGCGAAATAAAAGTTTTGCTCTATGGGTATTAGGATTTCCGAGGAATCATTCATTACGAGCTATTTCCATCTGGTCAAAAAAATAACTGCAGATTACTACCAACAGTAGTTGACCACTTTATACAATGAACTGGAACGAAAATGTCCAGTTTACCGGCCAACGAACAAGACACGTAATTTTTTTTTATTATGACATTGCTCGGCCACACGTTGTTCAAAGCATGACGGGATACCATTTATGTCTTCGAATGGGAAATTCTTCCTCGTTCGATTGTATTCTCCCAACGAGGCCCCGTGGGGACTATCTTTTTAGGGCCTTACAACACTATTTTCGTCAAGGTAATAGTTTGAGTCTGTTGAATAGATCCCAAAAAACCCATAGCCAGAAAATTAACGTCATTATATTATAGGAATGACACATTTATAATTTACTATAGATAGTAATAGTAAATATTTCGATACGCAATCGAGTATATTTTGTTCACATTGTAATAAACTATTCAAGTGTAAAAGAAAAACCCGTACATAATTAATTTACACGCTTAATGTTAAACCGATGATAATGTTCGTAATTCAATTAAAAAATTCGAATAAATTTTTTAATATTATAATTAAAGCGAACAATATATTAAGAATCTTAATTAAATCAAGATATACGTGATTTTTTATGAAAATAATTAAATAAAATTGCATAGATTTGTACATAAAAGAACGGTCACACTATGGATTTATGAATAAAACCAAAAAGTATAATTAAAATATAATATAATTAATGAATCGTGTAAAGATTAGAAAGTGATTTAAACGAAAGACGAAAACATTAATCTTTCATCGGTTTTAGGATGTTCCTTAAATCCTTGTCTCTTTTTTTTGTGGAAGGACGAACAAGGATAACGATTTTCTCTTTCTCTCTCTCTCTCTCTCTCTATTTCTCTATCTGTCTGTCTTATCTCTTTCTATCACGTTGTTGTTAGTGGGCTGTATATCGTCCGTCCAATCTGCCGGTGGGCAATTTCAACTGAAATACGATGTCGTCTTGTTCGTTCGCGAATTTCTCTTCTAGTCCGGAGTCTTATTGCCTTGAACGATTTAACCATTTCCTCCTCCTCCCCCCTCACCGCCCCTTTCCCATGAAAATAGTTTACCATGACGAATTTCTTTATCCAATTAATATCATTTAAAAAAGAAGAAGGATAAAAAAACAATTGCTTATATTTATACGAATGTTTGATATAAAAAAACAAAATTGAATGATTAATAATTTATCGTAACGATATTAATTGTTCATACAATTGATATCATTTTACGAATCTTATGAATAAACATTTAATGTGATAAAAAATAGAAAAGATAGAAATAAAATTAAACGATAAAATAAGTGTTGAATCATTAGAAAGAAATGTTTAATACGTTCATTGAAATTATAATTAAAATTTGATTAAATTAATAATTTAATGAGATATATATTAATTTTTGTATTCAATGAGAATATCATCGCAATAATTTTTATATCATTGAAATAAATGTACGAGATAAAAAGAAAAGAAATTAAGAATGGAAATAAAATTGAGTGGTAATGAGGTATATAAATATTTCATTACTTTATTTCTCTCTCTCTCTCTCTCTTATTTAATTTTTCTCTTCCCGATGAAGAAGAAAAAGAAGAAGAAGAAGAATAAGAAAAAGAAAAAAGAGGTAGGATTTATTTCGTTCTTAAAGAGAATATAATAACGTAGACACGCGGAGCTTTTCTTCGAGCTAATGGATTTACAAACTCGGTACTATTCCTTAAGAAACATCTTTGATCGTGACAAAGGGCCGAATAACGAGTGTAAACTTGGAAAAAAAGGGAAGAAGGAGAAGAAAAAAAATAACATAATGTGAGATAAACCTAAGAGGGTAGAAGAAGGAAAGAGAAAGAAATAAATAAATAAAGAAAGAAAGAAAGAAAGAAAGAAAGGAAGGAAGAAAAGAAGAATGAAAAAGAATGAAAGAAAGATAGAGAAATAGAAAGAGATAGTTGAAGTGTAAGGAGGTAAGGCGTAAAGAAAATTTATGTTGTTTGCAGTGTCGGTTTCCTGGTCCATTGTCCAGCATTGTCCGAGACCCTCCTTCTAAGGTGTGAACACCTTTCGTAGCGATAATCTACTCGTATTATTATACGCTTTGTCGGGTGTTCACTTGTCGGAGGGGTTTAGCCAAGTCTTCGCATCAACAGCTACCTGACCAAGGGTCACTCCGATCTATACTCTTCCTTCCACCATAAGGTGGAACTATCTCTTTCCCTTCTTTTCCTTCTCCCTTATTCTGACCACTTTTCTTACCTGTGACCTGTCCTAATGTTCGAGGGTCACTCAAAGTGAAGCATAACAAAATGCAAGGTGTCTATTGTCTACTTTACTTTAAAGTATCTTCAATCCTTTCGTGTGAATAGTTGTTTATGTAAATATTCGAATGGTAATTGAGAAGATTAAGGTGGAGTCAAGTTTCCATTTTAAATCCTTTTGATCAAAATATGTTTGGTTTCCTTTTTTTCTTCTTTTTGTGTGTGTGTGTGTGTGTTTTTTCTTTACAATATATAATCGGATCAAATTAGTTTAGATGCATAGAAAAAAATTGGTTTTGGTATTAAAGAAAGTTAATTTCTCTTATTCTTTTCTTCATATTAATTTCATTTCATTATTATATATATATA
>NW_014569652.1:17740-26568 GCF_001313835.1 Polistes canadensis
AGAAAAAGAAAAGAAAATTTTTCCGAATATTCACCCCCCCCCCATATATATATTTTACTATTATTAAATTATTTTATTAAACACGATATAGGAATATATTTGACTACGAAAGAAAGTTTATTAAAAATTTTCTATAACTGCTTAAGAGAATGAATTGTTATTAATTAAATTATTCGGAAAAGAATTATTTCTCGTTTATAATTAATCTCATTAAAATTATAATCATACATATATATATATACAGTAAAGATTTGGAAAAGTTTCATTTTCTTACAAAGATTCCATTCCAGTTGGTCACCCGTTATAATGTAATGTCCCAGAAGGGCGTATGTAAAGCACGTGGCCGTGTCGTAGTACGTGGCACCTCGGTTACTTCTATAAATACGATTATACCAGAGCGACCAAGTTCAGGGGAATAGGGTGGACCGTGACCGTTTTTAGATTTTCACTAGTCAAACCTACCAAGCTTTAGGAATTCCTTAGTATGTTTCTTATTCATACGAGCCAGTACTTTGCGGAAACTTCCCTTACTATTTACTCTTTTTCCTTATTCTTCTTGTTATTCTTCTTCTTCTTCTTCATTCTCTATCTCCTTCCTTCCCTCCATCATCATCATCATCATCATCATCATCATCATCATCATCTTGTTGTTCTTGTTGTTCTTCCTATTCTTAATGGGAAACTCTCGCGGTCCCAACAGGAAGTACATAATTAAAAAGAAAAAAAGGTATATACCTTATTCCACCTTCGCATACAAACGTAATGTTCCACCACGTCCTTGAAGATTATTTTTTTCACGCAAAGAATTGTACGGTTCGATATCAAGCAAGAGTTCGTTGGCTTTTTCTTCTAACTATTTTCTCTCTCTCTCTCTCTCTCTTTTTGTTTCTCTCTTTCTTTCTCCTTTTCTCTTTTACTTTCTTTCTTATTCTCTTTAGTTCGTTGCAACGAGTATGAGACCTTGAGAAAGTCATATTTACTCGGGAAGTATCTAAAAAGCATACTTAACCAAGAGAGAAAGAGAGAAAAAAAAAGAAAGAGAGAGAGAGAGAGAGAGAATCTCTTCGAAAAGTCTTCCACCCTCGCAGTTAAAAGTTTCCCAACGTTTGAGAAAAGTAAAGTGAGATAGACAGCTGCTCGAAATTCTTTTCAAGCTACTCTGATTTTTTGAAAGTGGACTACTACTATTCGACGACTACTTCGTTCATTCTCTCTCCCTCTCTCTCTCTCTCTCTCTCATTCTATCTCTCCCCATCTATCTATCTATCTATCTATCTATCTATCTATCCATCTCTTTCTCTTTTTATAACGGTAATACTTTAGTCAAAAAGATCGCGAACAACCGGAAATAGGATGCGACGATTTTAAACGCGATTTTCGACACGAACGAATAAGTCAAGCAGGATATTTGCTTTGAGAAGGTAGGTTCTAGTTTAAGAAAGGTTTTCGATGAGATGGCACATCAAAGAGATTAAAAAAAAACCAAAAAAATAAGACTATAAGTAAAAAAGAGAAAGAGAAAGAGAAAGAGAAAGAAAAAGGAAAAATGAACGCGGAGTCGATGATCGCAGAAGTCACGTCCGGTTGACGTTGCTGACCCGGAAATGAAACAAGATGGTGGCTGTTCCCGAGCGTTCTCCAAATGGCACAATGTGACAAAGAGAAAGAGAAGGATAAATAGAGAAAGAGAGAGAGAAAGAAATAGAAACTCGTTTTGATTGGTCAGGAACGACAAAATTGCACAGCGGGTCGTACACTCCGTTGTTTTCTTTTTGAGAAAATGAATAAAAAGAAAAAAAATCGATCGTGTTTCGAGAGAACTTCCTTTGTCAACATCGGACCAATCCAAGGCTTCTAATCATTGCAGGGGGTATACTCGACGGGATATGAACTGGTTGGTAGAAAAAAAAAATCCTTGGGGTCAGGCGTTTCTTTTACATAGGGCTTTTACTTTGACGCGTGTGAGAATCGTTAATATGGCGGATTAATAGAAATGTTAGAACTATTCATATATATATTCGTAGTTATAATAAATTTAAATTGTTTTTTAATAAGCGTTAATTGATTAACTTATTGATTAAGTTCATTCATTTCATTTCATTAGGATTTATTTATTTATATTCAATTTTGTTTGGGGATGCGTTAATAAATTGGGTTATTGGTTATTAAGAAATAAAAAATTGTTTAACATTATTTTAAATATTTAATTTTAGTGATAATTGTGTCGTTTGAAAGTTTTCTTATAAATCTTAACAAATTTATTGCTATTGATCATAAAAAAAGTAATGAATTGATTTCAATAATATTATTTATAAAATTCTGGCATAAATTATTTTCATATTAATAAATAAAAAAAAACAAGAAACTATATATAAAATTAGAAAAACATTCTATACAAAAAATCGATCAGTAATAAAATAATAAAACAATACCGTTAACTAAATATATTAAAACTCGTGCACAAACTAATACTAAAATTGTAATAACGAATAATATGGAAACCAAATCGATTATAATCATGAAAAATAAATAATGAAAACTACGATCTATCATATTTAATAAAATACTAACAATATTAATACTCGCATATAAAAATCTTTCTACGTACAAAATTAAAACCTACGCGCAAAATAATAATACAAACTTAATAGAAAAATTTGATAAGCAGTTTATTAAAAACACATACAGACACACGTAGTAACTAAATAAAGTAATATAATATAAAATAACGTAAAACAAATTGATATTGCAAGTATAGCGAATGATCTTATACAGTGCAGGTAATGATCGATCATAAATTAACGATTGAAGCGTAACTAAAACGTGACTTTCACGTTTGTCTCTCTTAGTAAAACGGGAGCGACGAAATGCCTAAGAACGATTTACAATGATCGTTCTCGTGACCTCCCACGCGTTTCATATGCGTCTTGTCTCAATACGTATACACGTACAACTACCACCGTATCATACATATATAAACAGAGAAATTTCGATGTGAATGTAAAAGCTTCTCTCTTTCTAAACTACATACGAATCTCCCATGACAACTCTTGACGAGGAAAACGAACAACGATGAACGCGACGAAAACTGGCAAACACTGATGTGTGGGTGCGTTTGTATATGTGTGTATTTGTGCTTGTTTCACCTTTCGCTCGAGAAAATTTCGCGCGATCGTTAATTATTTCACGTGACACGCTTCGGCACTTCTCTCTCTCTCTCTCTCTCTCTCTCTCTCACATGCATACATACACACGTATAGGAACACATACACAAGGAAACGTGGTATAACGTTGTCAAAAGTTTGCATTCGGATGTTTTGCGGCATGAACATTGCAGAGTTTCGCGCGGGGGACGTTTTGAATAATGTAACAACGAAACCCAAGCCCTTCCTCCCGACGCCCCCTCACCACCACCCCCAGCCCCTTCCTCCCACCCTCCCTCTTTGCCACGGAAGTTTCTAATTAACCGGTATGAGTACGAGTTACCTGTTACCAAAAAGAGAGAGAAGTATTCGCGATGCTGGACAATACAAAGCCACTTT
This sequence comes from Polistes canadensis, assembly GCF_001313835.1. NCBI lineage: Eukaryota > Metazoa > Arthropoda > Insecta > Hymenoptera > Vespidae > Polistes > Polistes canadensis. Next base: position 21,283 of record NW_014569652.1, read on the forward strand.
GAGTTTTCGACTCGTTGCATTTTCCATTGGCGATTCTGTCGTTTCTGTAATACACAACTGGTTGTTTCATTCGTTGTTTGTTTTTCGGTCATTGTCACTGAGGATACAAACTACGTAACCATTGCGTTATATTTCTCTCTTTCTCTCTATCTATCATATTCTGTTAAAGCAACTAAAAAGAGCCGACAAAACTGTATACGGATGCACCGATTTAACTCGTGAATCCTTCCAAAACTTATTCGTTTGTAATTAATAATAAACTTTTGAAAATACAATAAAAAAAAAAAAAAAAAAGAAGAAAGAAGAAGCAATCATAGAAGTGGTTATAATAAAAGAATAAGAAATTTGATAAATTCTCGGTTGGGTGATTCGCTCCCACGGAACTTTGGAGATAAACATATGTCTGAGGTTAAATGTTTGAGAAAGGAATAGAAAAATGTCAGGATTTGGGTAAAATTCGCGATGCAAGCGAGTGACACTTCAATAAGGAATAGCAACTGCAGCAAGAAGAGCAACAGCAACAGCAGCAGCAGCAGCAACAGCAGCAAGAAGACCAGAAGCAGCAACAGCTGTGGTTTATGGATGGTATATAACTGTATCGGCAAAGATTTATTTTGAAATGAAAAAGAAAGAAGGATAGGGAGGAAAAAGAAAAGGGGAAGAAATCAGGAAAGGGGTTTTCCTTGAAAGGAGTAGTGCCCTGAAAAGGACAGGTCAACTCTCTAGGACCTGTTTGGTCGTTTCTCAATGGACAATGTCCTGCCGGTCGATTCACAAAGGGCTCTTGGGACTCGGAGATCCTCCCACGATACGCATGTGGGGCGACTAAAGAGTAAGAGAGAAAGAAAGAAAGTAAAAGAGATAGGATGAGAGACAACGCGTACCCCATTGAAAACGCGTGAGAACCAGATTTCATATTTCTCATAACTGGCCGGTAGAAAACTACGAAACGATTCGAATGTGTCGTGGGTGCTTTTCTTACTTTACCTAGCCATCACCACCAACAGATCCCACACTTTAAATTGAAATTTTCTCTTTCCAATCTCGACTGACATTCAAACTCACAATCAGACATTTCTACGGATTTCAACATTCGAATGAATATAATAGCAAATACGATATCAACTTCGTCATCAAGGATTTTCATGTTTCACGTTAAATAAACGCATAGTATTTCGATAGGAAATATTAAAAAGAAATAATAATATAATTTCTTTTACAAGTTATGTTGACTAATATTTTTGTCAGACAATTATCGCGATAAGTTAATCAATAAGTTATCATTATTATTATTATCAGGGATTTGAATGTTCCATGTTAGGTATGCAAGTATTTTAAAAGGAGAAATAATAATTATACTTAAAAAGATTTAAAAAATCACAATTTTTGTGTCTATTTCTGACAGACATTTAAATCCATCAGTATTAAAAATGTCAACGTTGTAACACAAACACAATAATAAATACAATATCATCGTCGTCATTGAATTTTGAGGCTCCACAAATATCTACAGAAAAAATAATTATTACATTGAGTAAAATTTATCTATTTATTTAATGCTTGTGCTTGTGTTACAAACAAAATGAAACGATGCTTTGTTTTCCCCCATGCAAACTTAAAAAAAAAAACAAAAAAGAAAAATGCTCAAATATATTAAATCCGATTATTAATTCATAACAAATGAAATATATATATATATATATATACTTTTATAATACTTTTACACTGATTGTTATCATAAATTAACTTTACTCGCGCAACATAGAAAAAATGATGAAATAAATAAAAAAAGAATAATTAACTTTATATTAGATAAATAGATTTTAAACATCGTTTTATTTATATCCATCGAAACAAAAAAGGATAAATGATCGATCACAGGTGTACTTGGTAAAGCAAAAAAAAAAAAAGAAGAAACAAAAAAAAAAAAGCAAATCCTCTGAAGAAGGAAACCGTATTATATCTCGAAAGAGTACCGTTAGGTCTAATGTTTGCGATCGGAGAAGGTCGAAATAGAAATCGTTTGATCAAAGGAACGCGCGCGAGTAAGGAAATTCGAGAAAATCTTCACGATAAAGAAAAGAAGCTGAAGAAGTGGAAGAAGAATAAAAAGTATGATAAAAAAAAAGCTGCGAAGAAAGAGAGAAAGAAGAGAGAGAAGAAGGAAAGGCGTTCTTGAGAACGAGGTCGATGGACCACGCTATGGGATATCTATGGGATGATGTTTAGCGAGATGAAGCTTACGGTACGAACCAAACGGGTCCAAATTTTTTTCTCCCTTCTTTTTGTCCCTCTCTTCTTTTTTTTTCTTCTATTTTTTTTTTTTTTTACCAACGAACCGACCTGTCTTTTTTTCATATAAGTACGTGTATAGGTACAAGGGGGATAGAGGAAGAGGAGTGGGGAGGAGAGGAGGGTTATAGGTGAAAGAAGAGGGAGAGGGAGAGACCCCCATAAGAAAAAAAAATATATATATATCTGATAGAAAGGAAAGAGAAAGAGGGATTGGGTACGCCATTTTAGATCTTTTGTACGATACATATACGTTTGTAAAAAAGAAAGAGTGAGAGAGAGAGAGAGGGATGGAAAGAAAGAGAATCAACAAGGTGGACCGATCGTGCCTAAGGGTTAACTCGAAAAACTCTTCACCCCTCGAGAAAAGTCCAACGACGAAGGAACGATGGAAGGAAGGGTTTAGTTGATAAAAATGAGAGAAAGGGAGAAAGGAGATTACGAAGAAGAAGAAGAAGAAGAAGAATAAAAAAAGAAGGTCAGAAAAGATGGTAAGAAAGAGAGAGAAAGGAGATAAGAGGGGTTGTACGATATAAAAATTGTTCCCCCCACCATGAAATAAGCACGTGGTGCGGTAGGTCCTTTCTATTCTTTTGATATCCTGTCGGCAGGGTCCTCCTGGCCCTATAACGCGTCTCGGTGCTGCTCCAGTCAGCATCCGAGCATGGACGAATGCAGATCTCCATGTTGAGATAATGAAAACGTTTAGGAATATATGCGAGTTCGGCTACCTAAGCTTATTATTCGTAATTATTCGGATTCGTCGTCGTCGTCGTCAAAAACGAGAACGAGAACGACGACGAATACGAAATTATTTAATAGAATCATATTTCTAACGGTTTGAATATTTGTGTAACACAGGGGGTGTGTGTGTATGTGTGTGTGTGTGTGGATATATATAGAATTGAAATTAAATGTACGAGAAGAGAGGACGCGTAATGGCGGAGGACAAAGGTAAACGTCTAAGGTGTACGTCTGTTTCGTGTACACCGTTTGTGTGAATTCGTTTGCTTGTTTGTTTGTTTCTTTAAATATCTTTTTTGTTATAGAAGAATTATTTTAATTTTTTATTTTAATCAATCATTGGAATTAGTTATACACACACAGAAATTTAATTGATTCTTAATTAATTGTTTGTGATTGAATTGAATTTTATTTTTGATGATTGTTTTTTTTTATATTTAAGGAACAAAGAAGTCGGTTTGTGTTTTTATTTAAGTTGTTCTTTTTGGTTTTTCGTATTTTATTTTATTAATGAGAAGTGTGATTATATATTATATTGTTTGAAATATTTGTAATTTATAAGACTAGAATTTACCAATATGTTTTGATAATTTTAATAATTATTTAATTTTCTTTTTTCTCGAAGGTTGTTAGATTTTCTGCAAAATTCGACTGAACTATGTGTAACTTCTCAAATAAATTATAAAAAATACATGCTGAGAATGAAACATATAATAATTTCCAAATATTTAATTGTATCTTCTTAAAATAGATACTAAAAGATATTAGATAATAAGTCTAATATTAAGGCACGTTAAACAAATTGCATACATTTCCAAAAACATTGCAACCTATTTTACATTTAAAAGAAAACAAAAACTAAAGATATAACAATTTTAAAATGATTTGATATCATTAATTAAATATCCTAATAAATGAGAACAAAACAATTTCTAATCGATGAAAATACACACATAAATGAATAAATCAACCAACACGTCGCAAACAGCTTAATGCAAGAGTTTAATTGTATTTAATTTGTTGATAATATTGTTTGGACGTTGACTCAATTGTGGATATCTGTCAGAGAAAATTGTGACGTTCAATATTCTTCTTGGTTATTCTCGTTTTCAAAGCATATTGTCTTTCTTTCAATCGTTAAAATACACGTATCCTTCTTCTTCTTCTTCTTCTTCTTCTTCTTATTCTTATCATCTCTATCATACTCCTTGTAGAAGGAAATTGGTGCGACCCAATACTAATGGATAATGGAATTATTGGTTACGGTTGGGGCTTGCCCTGGGGATGATCGTAATTCAATTGCTTCGATGTGTCCTCTGGACGTTTTGACGGGACGGATGTCCTAACAAGGACATTGCCTCAGGATATCTTTGCGATTGTGGTACTCTATGTTATCGGTATATCTTTTCTATTCTATGAAGACATTGTTGGGAATGTTAGATACGTTAGAGGAGAGGGTCTACAAATTCTACTTTTTTTTATACGAAAATCATTGATCATATAAAAAAATATAAAACAACAAATATACATCAATCTTGACAAATTCAGTGTACTGTGGTTTGTACACACCTAAGCTTGTTTTTAATTTTATTATTGAATTATTTAAATTATTAAAACGTTTAATTTTGTTTTTCCAAGTTAGAAAATTAAATCAATTGAAATATTTCAGTATTATTATATCCTATGTCAAAGAACTTTTTAATTTCATCGATACATTTAATATTTACTTTGTTAAGCTTCTTTTTTTAGATTTCTTTTGGAATGATTTAAGTTCTTTTTATCTGTATTATATTGTAGTTAAGAAAAAATATCTAAAGATTATAATATTTTTTTTTTTTCTTGAACATCTTAACTCTCATTTGTAGAATTTTTTAATTTATGATAAATGAAGTTATAAATATGAAGAAATTTGTAATAACAAAAAAGAAAAATAGATTTGATTTTGATGTTTTGTGTTGGTTTGTGGGATCATAATAAGGAAAATTAATATGTTTGATATTTTTTGGGGGGAATATTCCTCATACGCGAATGGAAATGATGACTTTTTTGTTTCTCCTTTTCCTTCATTTTCTGGTCTACACACGTTAAGGGAGAAGTGATCGAGACATTACGGATGTATGGACCAATTTGTAAGCAATCCAACTTACATTCGTCGGGTAATGTTGGATTTTTATGTTATCTTTTCTTCACGACCATTCGTGGTATCGACTGACTCACTTATTTCTCTTCATATATATATATATATATATA
>NW_014569652.1:26608-84224 GCF_001313835.1 Polistes canadensis
ATATATATATAGACTACAAAGCAACCCTCTTCTATCATATGTCGTAACTTTGTCCAAGCTTCGAAAGTGGAATCGATTATATTCTCAAGATAACTGGTATAGTTATATATGTCTCTCTCTTTCTCTCTCTTTTGTTTTATACCAACACACATGTATATTAAATATTAGAAGAATTGTCTCTATACTTTAAAATATTTTTCTATCAATTTCTACATATTCTATCCACAATCATTTACAAATTATTATTATTATTATATATTTAGTTTCAATTCAAATCCTGTAAATAATTTCAAACTTTCAATTATTTTTTTGGTCACCTGAAAAGTAGCATTGATACGATACATATTTATTTATATATTTATACGTTTTTGAAAATAATATATTAACGAAATAATATTCATACATTACGTAAATCGGCACGAGAAAACTTTCCAAACAATCAAATACAAACGCGATAATATTACACTTTTTAATTTATATTATTAAATATCAACTAAAAAAGACAAAAAAATTAAGAACCAAATAAAATAGTATACAAAAAATATATGTAACATTATAAATATTTACCCTAAAAAAAACACACACACAAATAATAAAGACTCGTTATAATTCAATTATCCATTTCGACAAGTTCTGATAATTCGGTCTCACAAAAATGATAAAAATTACGATAAAATGTAAACGCGAATACTTATTCGTATAAAATAAAAAATAGATAAAAATGTGTGAGTTAAATTTTCTTATATACAAATGAAGAAGAAATATACATATATACAGAAAGGATAATATAGTTATCTTCGGATGTACTTCTTCAACCTAATCTTAAAAAGTACCTCAACCCTAGGTAATTCATAGGGTAGTTCTAGCGGTCGTACCGTTGGTAGCCGTCGCTCCAACATCGTTTTGGTCCAACATCTGCCCCCGAAAAAACAAAAGCCCATTGTCGCTAACGACCGGTCGCGCGTCTCTTGTTTCTAACCGAGCGCTTTTGAATCGTAGGCGAATAACGGGCCCGAAAACCCGTCCGTCCGTCCGTCCGTCCGTCCGTTCGTCCGTCATCCATTCACTAGATCCAAACGAACGGCCATCTTTTTTCTTTCGTCATTTTTATACTCTTTCTCTCTCTCTTTCATTCTTTTTCATCCTTTTCACATCCCCCAACACAAATTTTGTTCTTCCCTTAAGAAACTTTTCTTTCGATTCGCGTGCCTTGTGACCGATGTATCTTTTTCTTATGGCGTTTATCACAAAATCATCTTTATCTAATTCTATTTTCCTTTTCTTTTTCTTCCGTTCAGGAATGAACGAATGAAAAGAAAAGGAAAAAAGATGAAAAAAAAAATGATTAAGATCTTATACTCTTCTTTCACGTCAAAGTACGAGTACTTTTTCTCTCTCTCTCTCTCTCTCTCTCTCTTTCTTTCTTTCTTTCTTTAGGTTTCCGGTGAAAGAGGAGAGCTATCTTAAGATGATATTTTTTTTTTTTTTTGAAAGAAGTATGTCTGTGTGTGTGTGTGTTTGTGCGAAATCTTCCCATCTATAAGAGATCTTTACGATCTTTATTCAAATTTTCTATTTAAGAATGAGGTGTAATTCAAGAGTATACCACGTTTAACGTTCGATTTAATATTCTTCTGATTTTAACCGCGAGATAGAAAACGAGAGAGAGAAGGAGAGAGAGAGAGTGAATGAGCGAGTGAGTGAGTGAGGTAAAGATGGGAGAGAGGGAAGAACTGTAAAACGAAACGAGTTTGCGCTTTGGCCAATGGTCAAGAGAGCTCCGCCCAGAAAGAATCGAACCGAGTTGGCGCACCTAGGAAAGGGTAGGGAAAAAGGGAAGGTAGAGTTTATGTCAAAGAGAGAAAAAGAAAGAGAGAGAAAGAAAGAGAGAGGGATAAAGAGAGTAAGAATAAATGATAAACAAGTGGGAGTATAATGAGAAGTATTTAAAAAGAAAAAAAGAAAAACTAGAGAGAGAGAGAGAGAATGAGAGAGGAAATAAAAAATGAACGAAAGAACAATGTTTCTTTGTCTCTCTCATTCTAATCCACCTTCCCCTCCACCCCACCCCCACCTCCGTAAAGAAAAAATAAAAAGGGAAAACGTTCTTGATGGTTCAACTAGGAAAAGTAAGTGAGATCGAAGGACAGAGAAAGAGAGAAATAAAAAAAAAGGAAAGAAAAGAAAATATCTAGAGAATAGCATCGAAATGGGCAGAAAGAGTGAGTGACAGAGAGAGAGAGAAAGAAATGGAAAGAGTTTTTCTTGTTTTCTCGACGAGCTGGCAACCCCATCCGGATGGATATGGATACTTGACTCAGTCGGAGGGAAAGATCGATGTATGAAACTCTTGCCAATCTCTATGTTAATGTCCCAGACTGTTTCTAGGAGAAATCTCTTTCGGTAGTCTCTTAGAGGACACTTAAAAGTGAATTGTTGCGTCTGCGGTTGACCTCGGGACACCATCTGACCCTTCACCATTAGTAAATTATATGACCTATTCAATATGAAAGTGAATCCTTTTATCAATGCTCGAGAAAAAGATACTTTTGTATTAATCTTTATTTATTTTTCTTAATATAAATTAAGAAAAATTAATTCTTCTTTATCGATTATATTTTTTGCAATAACCAGCAATGAAAAATCGTTTATTTTACAAGACGAACGTTCGTTCCTGTTTTTTTTTGGGGGGGGGGATATTAATTAGCAGTAGGATTGTATAAACGTTCTTTGAAATATATTTGTAATTAATTTACAATATTATTTTTTTTCACTTTTCTTTTGTCGAACTTGAAAAATTGTAGATTTTTTTTTAAACAATAATTTTGCGATTTACTTTCTTTATATATTAATTATCTTGATTAAATTTAAATTAATTTGTATATTTAACGTGATATCGAATTGTGAAAATTTACAAATTATCTTCCACGATATATTATCTTGATTAAATTTAAATTAGTTTTTTTTTTTCCAATAAAAAATGTTATCATTTTTTCTGTAAGAATCATTGATTCATTTTCCGTATAATATATTATTTATCTCTAAGTTCAAATCAATATTTTAAATAAATTAACAATATATTTATTATATTTTCTGCACAAAAAGAATCGTTCATTAATTTAATTAATCATAATGGTTATATTCTTAATAATAAAATTATTTTTTAATAATCATTATACATCTAATCAAAATCTTAATGTTTAACTTATCAAATGAATATTTCAAACANCTCCCACAAACACCCCCCACCCCTTCGTTTTTATTCCTTTCAATATCCAAAGTATAATTTGGAATTGTAATTGAATATGTTATCATACAAAAATATAATTTATTAAGATAATAATCTTATCTTTCTTAATAATAATATTCTTAATGGGGTATCAATCAATATTGATTATATTCTTAATATATATATAATTATACATTTAATGAAATAAATATTAAATAAATTAATCATATTTTTTATATATTGACGTATATATATATATTTCTTTTTATAGCGGAAACTTCGCAAAGTAGTACGTCCCCAGACACCGTCCAATGCGGAGGTTGCAGGGCGTCCTATCCCCTTGGCGAGATAGTTCGTTTCATCGAGCACAAGGTCAACCATTGTCGCAGTACTCTCCAAGGGTGTCATAGTCCTCCGGCTACGGCAGCACCAGAGGACTCCGATCCTGAGGACGCTCTTGCCCTTAAAACTACGGATCAAGATTCGAAACTTAATTCGGTACCAAGTATTTCCGCACCTATCAACAAAAGGGGTGGTAGACTTGAAAGTCCACCTACGCCTCAGGGTACAGCACCGGATACCGGAAGTCCGATCGAGCTTAGAGCTAGTGCAAGTTCGACGCCGAAAAGACGAACGGAGGATATCGACGATGACAAGGAAGAAATTCCTAAAAAGCAAAAAACCGAGTCTGTCGATGCTGACACCAACACCGTCAATTCCGGTAAGAAATATTTTACATTTCTATCACACTTTTTTTTTATCCTATCTTTCATTCCTCCCTTCTTGATACATACTATCATTCAAGATTATATATCACGTGACAGATTTATAAAAAAATAATCGAGTTTAATTTTCGATAATAAAAATTGTCCGATGAAAAGTTCTTTTCTTTTTTTCGGGAATAAATAGGAAAATAAACTTATACGTATGAAGGAAGTTATTGTACGTCCTAAATTACTAATACACGGACACTTAGGAATTATCGATAGAGAAGCGAAAGGTAAAAAAAAGTTTCGAGGGTTTAAAGTACGTTCATGATCGGCCATCTGATGTCGGACGTGGTCCAACGAACACGAACAATGTCGATGCGGTAGATTCGATTTTTGAATTTAAAGCGCCCGCTTTGAGTTCGGGGTTGAACCTGCCTCTATACCCCTCTACACCCCTCCGCAAATCATCATCTATCCCTCCAAAGGGGTCACATCGTTGCATTGTCGATAGGTTTAACGCGCGGGTGTTCACATTTCATTGAAAAACCTTTTTCTTTCTTTTTTTTTTTCTTTTTATCTTTATTTTACCATGTTTTTTCTTTTTTTGTATATTTTTTCTATTCCTATTGTCATACGTTGTACACACGGTTTACATTTTGTTTTTTTTTTTTTATGATAAGGGAAATAGTATTTATTGCTTCTCGTATTTGTTGTTGTTCGATATTGTTGTATAGAAATTACGTTTATGGTTTTTGATTTTATAAATTTCTTTATTTGTCTGTTTGTGATAGATTTTATTTATATATCGTTAGGGAAAAAATTATACAAAAATTAATATATTTTGATTAATCCATAAACGTATAATATCTATAATTATTTTTATCTTAATTATTATTATTAATATCACAATTTATTAATATATAATTAATCCTTTTGTTTGCACTCTCGGAATCATTTCGTGGGTTATATTTTTCAACAAATCGACGGTATTTTCTTAAAAAAGTGTACACATAAGAATCTCGTGTCATATTAAATAATTTAATTAAACTTATTTAGTTTTATTTATCAAATGAATTTTGCACATTTATTACGATACTATTATAGTGTGAACTTCATTACTTTTACTATATATAATATATCATTAACACATCTGATCAAAATCTTAACGTTATACTTATCAAATGAATATTTCAAAAACATTTATATTATACAAATAATTCTATTATATTAATAGTAACAAATTATGAACACATTAACACTTATATTCTGAATGAAACTTTTACCTACATACTTAACCAACAGATTTCTATATAAAATTTGAAAGAAAGGATCGAGTTTATCCGGTACACACGACCGACGGATCAACCAAGCCTATCCTTAAAGGCTTCATCACGAAGCGTGAAGCACGCAGCAAGCCAACCAACCAACAGCACCCCTTTCTCCCTTAGCTATCCGTTTTGTCGCAAGAGTTAACCCCTTTTTTCGTAGCAGAACGCGAGTGAAGCTCGTGCCCGTCCTGGTCCCTTATTCCCTTATTCCCTGTATCTATACACACATACTAGATATATGTATAAATCAAGTATACACATGTATGTATATATACATATATATATACAACAACATATACATGCATATATATATATATGTATATGTATATTCCTTGGTTCTGCCCCTTTCGTTGTCTTTTTTGTCAGAATTTTTTGTCACTTTACAAACCGGCCAACTCGAAAGCAGCCTAATTAGAATCTTCCTATTGTTTGGCCACGTGGTACGCACGAGCCATTCATCTAACGTTCGTACGAACGTGCCTGCGTACGTGCTGCTTGCTTGCTTGCTTGCTTGCTTGCTTGCTTGCTCGTGTCAGAGTTTTCTTTCCTTTCCTTTTCTTTTCGTTTCATTTTGTTTCGTTTCGTTTCGTTTCGTTTAACGCGCTGCATGCGGCCCAGGTAAGATCAACCGATGACAGCAGGACCCTGATTATCGTCATCGTCATCGTCATTATCGTTCTGGTTTTCATCCCTATACCTATTCGAATTCATTAGACCATACCTGTTATCGATTAAGTTTATTCTTAATCATCTGTCTTTTGAAAATATCTCTAACGTTCAAATTTCATCAAATTTTTATCCCCCTCCTACAATTTGTTACACCCGATATAAGTAACTATGATGAATTATATTTATAAGTGTATAATTAAATAACATTTTTTTTCTTCTCTCGGATAATTAATTTGGAAAATATATATTTAAATAGTTTTGAAACTTATATTAGATGAAATTTGTTCGATGGATTGCAAATGCAATTATTATTTCTTAAATTAATTTTTAACAATTCGAACGAGTTCTCAATTAATAAAAATATTATTCCGTTTGTATATATTAAACATTATTCATATCAAATATAATATTATAGATATGAAATCTTAATTATAATATTACAATTGTGCGAATTCAAGACAAAAATGAATTTTATTATTTATACTCAAAATAATATTCTCATCGCATATAATTGAATAATTATATAATTTCTCACAATTGTCTTCATTTATATTATAAATATTGTTTTCGTTCGTCTAATTCGATCATTTGAAATATATTGATAACAATATATCCATTTCAATCTCACAATTGAATTGCAAATAACAATATCAATATTAATAAAAGAATAAGCAAGAAAGAAATAAAGAAAGCAAGAAAGAAAATATGTTGGGATAGATTCGAAGAGTTGGAAAAATAAATATATATCTATATATATAGCAGATAGGGAAGTTAGCAATGAGAAAAGAAGGTTTCAGAAAAAGTGGTTGGGGGTTGGGTGTTTTGGGGAGGTGGGTGGTGTGAGAGTAGAGAAAGGAAGCGATAATCCGTTGGAATTGACACCAGAGAGCGCTCTGGGTGAGATGCAGATTTGATCTATCTGTCACGTTTGTCTGGAATATTAATTCTCGTCGTAGCGGGTGAGGTTTTTCACCCAGCTGCTCTTTATGGTTTCTTTCCGACCCCTTCTTGGTCCACGAAGGATTCTCCCTGTTCTATCTATCTCTCTCTTTCTTTTTTTCTTCTTCTTCTTGTTCTTCTTCTTCTTCTTCTTCTTCTTTCTCGCACGTATCCCGTTTTCTTGGACCGCCTGAGGCGTCTCGAGAATTGCTTGCGAATTGGCTACATCCTGATCTCCCTTCTTTTTCCTTCATTTTATTTTCTTTTATTTTTGTTTTATTTTTCTTCTTTTCCCTCTATGTTTTACACCACAACGAATCTTTTAAAACTATATTCTATTTATTTATTTATTTATTTATATATTTTGTATAGTTTAACTCTGATGCAACCACTGATCTTTCTCTTCTCTTTTATTTTCTTTTTCTTTTTTCTTTTAATTTTTTTTCTATGCCCAACACCCACGAACTTTTTTTTTAATATTTTCTATTTATTTAGAATTCTTTTCCTGTTTTTTTTTTCTTTTTTTTTTATACCAAACACGAGGCAACCCTGATCTCATTTCATTTGATTTTTTTTGTTTCCTTTTCGTTGCTTCCACGTTTTTTTATACCGACAAATTCTTTGATTATTCCTTTCTTTTTTTTGGTATATTTTTATTTTGTTTTTATTGAACCCCTTACCCTAATCTCGTCTACCCTTTTTTTTATTATTTTTTTTGTACTAAACTTTGACACGACCCTGACTTTTCTTCTCTCTCTTTTTTTATTCTTCTTTTTTAGTTCTATATTTTGCACCTACGAATCCTTTAATTATTCTATTTTGTTATTTTATCCACACATTAATTTATTTATTTTTTTCACACTGATTCTTTTTTTTTCTTCCATTTTGTAAAAGCACCGATTTTTTAAATCATATTTTATTTATTATAATATTATTTATTTATCTGTTTATTTATATATATTCTTTTGTTTTGACGTCTGGTACGAAGTATTGTTTTTTGTTCTCGTAGAGAGAAATGACATATAAAGGTACAATACATTTATTTTTTAAACTCCACGAAGAAGAAGCTTTTGTTAGAGATAAAAGGCAAATTTAATGGGACCCGGTGGTCCATTCTTGATGTTTGCGGTCGGACGAACGAACGGGCGACATAAAGGATCTGTGAAAGAGAGAAAGAGAAAAAGAGAGGCACTGTTGTCTGACCAATCTTGTCCCTGGCACCGCGTACTGACCGCAAGGTGTACGTTTGCGATCGTACATGGATATTAAAGTTCCATTCGTGAGTTATTCTTTGCTAAAAATAGAAACTTCAAATTTTCAAAGTGATTTCACCGACCGTGTCACGTCAACTCTAATGTCAATTCTTTTAAATTAAATTAAAGGGGAAAAAAATAAATGCGCGTTATTCTAACTTATTTTTCTTTTTTCTCAAATTTTATTTTAATCCTATCAACACACACTTATAAATGCAATTTTAATAATTTATATCACTGTGTTCATTTTTTCCATTTACTTTCTATCAATATAATCTAAATATTTGTATTTTATTTTCGAACGAGTTAATAACGTTATAATATATTCAAAATAAAATATAAATACTATAAATTACATATCGATAGTAGCGCAAATTTTAAAATGGACACATTGATAGAAAGAATTTGTAAAGATCCACGTGACCATAGGTCCCTGATTAAAATCGCCCACAATCTATCCTACCTGGGATACGATACACGATCCATTGCAAGCGCCGGCCCTTTTAAGTGCAACCCTTGTGCCAGGGACAAAGTGCATACGTCGCATACGTTGGCTAATCAATATTTTAATATTGTCACACGCCATTCTGGATTACGATCCTTTGTGTACCATGACGTCACGGGTGGGTGCGAAACCTTTCGATAGGGCGAGACCAGCAGATGGGTTACTGCTTCGATTGTCGAAAAAAAAAAAAACAAAACAAATCTTTCAAATCTTTCCTAATATCTAGATACCTTTCTTATCATCTATTTATTTCATCTTGAGAAATATCTTATTTCATACTTGTAAGAACAACATTCATCAGACCCCTTTTTTGTTTTTTACACACATACGAAAGAACAAAAATATTTTTCAAAGTTAAATATTAATTTAATTATCGATATAAAAATATATTATTAATATAAGTCTCAAAGGGAATTTTAGACGGTTAATAAATCTTATGAACAATTTATTTTGAACTAGTTGTACGTTTCGTCCCTTACTGGGGACTTCATCAACAACTAAAAAATTTTTTTATTATGACTTGTTAATAAATATAAAACATTACAATTAATTTTTTACCTTGATCTTTACAGTTTACGTGTCAATACATATTATCTTTTTTACAGAGTCATACATTTCAATAATACTTAACATATTACAATACAATTTTAATCCTAAACACCTTATCTTATCACACGTAATCAAATACTTAAATATTAAGTATTGAAAAATGTATTTTTAACAATCTTTCGAGTTCCCATTTGAAAATGTAAAATTTAATCGTGTAATTTACGTTTAGATATTTGTATTTATTATTTAAATAATTGCACTGAAAAAAAATCAATCGACAAATAGTAAAGTACGCATATCTGCATACAAACACATACATATATATACACATATAGAAAATATTTTTTAAACTATTACAAAGAAAAGACAGAATTTCACTCATCTTTCGAATATGTCACTTTACGATCACCCTTACATACCGATGCAGTTGTTGCTCGTTTCGTATGAAATCTTCCGTGAAAGGGTTAAAAGGAAGTATTCGAAAGGATGACCATGGCTCTACTTGTCGTTAAACAATGGTATATTCCAAACGATTTACTTCGAAACGTCGGCCTGGCCAATTTGACGGGCAATTTCTGAAGAAAATCGGTCGGTCACCATTCCAAAAGATTTCTTTCTCTCTTATACTATTTCTATGTATGGAATACTATACTTACCTATACAACGTTCTTACCATCTAATAGTTTTCTATTTCTATTCAATAAAATCCGATCAAAAAAGTAACTCAACTTTTTCTCTAGTAGCATAACTAAACATATTGAATTTTATTCATATTAATTTGTTAATTAAATATCAAATATTAAAACGAGATATATTTAATAATGTAAATTATAATTTTTGCAAATGAAAGTTATAATAAGATTTACTGTTTTACACTACTAAATGTAATATAAGTATTGTAATATTTTAATAGTAATCTTTTTATAAAGTATTCTTTTATTATTATCTACAAATTATTTTATTTAATATATAAACTAATATTATATTGGTAATTATTAAAATTCTTCTTAAAAAGATATAAATTTTGGTACAGATCTCAAATATTATATGCAAAAACTTAATATATTTCCTTATGATTATATTAAAAATTCTAGAAATTTGTATAATATCAAAATATTCAAGTAAATTATATTATCAAATATAATGAATATAATACTATAATCAAATAATTAATTAACACGTATAAATATGCAAATAAAATTACGTTTAAAGTATAAAATACAGGATGAATGTAATTTATTATCTTAATCGTGTTGAAGACTATATATCTATCTTTCGAGAGATAAAATAAGATGAAATGATTTTTGACGAGATATATTATATTTCAAGGAGTCCAGTAGCCATTTACCAAGTCACAAGAGATGATCATGAAAAAAAATCTGGGGAAAATAATCCTAAAGGATGGGCAGAAAGAGAAAGTATGGTGTTTGCATATGAAAAGGACCCGCACTTTAAATCGATACACCTTTATTATATACCATAGAAATATACTCGCTTATCTTTCCACCACCACAGTCACCACCATCAACGTCCTTTTCTTTCTTCCTTCCTTTCTTTCTTTCTTTTCTTATTTTACTTTTCTTTTTTTCTTACTTACTCTTACATACTTCCCCGAGGGAAAGCGGCAATATTTTCAACTTCCGGAAAAGAAGGAACCTCCTGTCTTGAGGGTTTGAGAAAGTGGGGGAAGGGCGCCTAACGCCCGCAGCGCCAAACAATATTCTAAATTTTCACGCTTCCCATTTTTACGACCTTCCTTTTCTTCCTGACTAGTCCCTTTTTATTTTCTCTCTCTTTCCTCTCCTTTCCTTTCTCATTCCAATTTCTATTTAGTCCAATTTTCAACGCTAATTTACCTCCTATGTTATACCCAAACATCAATGATTATGAATGACTCGTAGAAAAATTTTTCTTTAAAAATAAAGAAAAAAAGTCAAACTTTTTACCTGCATTTAATTCGCTAAACAAAAGGATCTTCCTTTGTCCGTAAAGAAAAGAAAAGAAAAGAAAAGAAAAAAAAGAGAACAAACCTTGGATCTTCAAGGAGGATAATTATTTACACAATTGATCGCAATAAATGAATCATGATAATGACGAAATTCTAATCTCCATGGGATGTGTTTTCTGTAAATGGTTTTTCCAAGAACTAACGAATGAATTAAAAGTTCTAGATTCAATTCATCTCTCAGTAGTGAAAGGTTAGTGAAACATCGTGGAATAAAAAGAACAAAAAAAAAAAACAAACAAGAAGAAAAAAGTGGAGAGGAGAAGAGAGGAGAAAAAAAAATATTCGCTACGCCCACCATAGGACTCGTTATGCCACTTGGCACCTTGTTATAATGCTGCAACGATATATGTGTGTCCATTGTGTGTGCGTAACGTATTCATGAATCCCGTGTCTCTGACGTGTACTCGATAAAACAAAAGTTTCTCGAACCGTCAAGCATCAATCTGTCTGTCTGTCTGTCTGTATGTCGTGTCCTGTACTGTCCTGTCTCATTCGCACAAAGCTACATTAACATTCGATTAATAAATAAGTCAGTATGGCAAGTAGGTGAATTAATCGTTGATACTTCTACGAGTTTCTAACGAGTACGAGGCTAACATCTTTCTTTCTTTTTTTATTCCTTTGTTTTGTTTATATATATATATATATACAATTTCGAAGAATAAGAAGAAGAAGAGGAGGAGGAGAAGAAAGAGGAAGAGGAGGAGGAGGAGGATAGTTGTACTTTAAGGTTAACGAGGGTGAACTTAAAAGAGATTAAAAGAACTCGTAAATCTCGATTCACCGAACGCGTTCTGCTTTAAAAACTCGTTCGACAATTTTCTTCTATCTTTCTTTCCTTCTTTCTTTCTTTCTTTTCTTTTTCCTTTTCTATTTTTTCTTTTTTATTCTGTCCAGAACGGCCATTTAATTAGGGACCGCTTTATTTTCTTACAAACCTCTTTGTCTCCTACACTGATTTTGCTTCTCGTTCGTTCAGCTAAACATCCTTACATTGTATTCTCTCTCTTTCTCTTTCTATCTTTCTCTTTCTCGTCCAAGAACGACGACGACGACGACGACAATCTTGAACTTTTTAATCTCTTACGAACTTTTTTTCTTCCTTCCTGTATCCACTTTCTTTCTCATTTGTTTCTTTCGAAGATGTTCGTTTTATTTTTTCCTTTTTTTTTTTTTTTTTGTTTTGTTCTGCTTTTCTCTTATCGAGGAAGGACAGACAGACACACTGTATGTAAAAACGAAACACCCGTCGATCTTAACTTCCTTCTTCATTTTACTTATCTCGTTGAGAATGGAAAAAAAATAAAGGAAGGAAAAGAAGAAAAGCCAATCTTTTTCTTCCACTAAAAGAAAAAGTTTCAAGTAAACTTTGACCGGACCTCGGGATTTCAGTCCTCGTATTGTAAATGAAAAAACCATGAGAGAGAGAGAGAGAGACAGAGGAATTTCTGTTGTATTCTTTTTCATTTTTATTTCTCTTTTTAAATGAAAATCAACACGCGTAGGAACAAATTTAGTAGGTTTAAATTTGACCTATTATTATTTCTCATTCGTTGTCACAAATGATAATTTGATCTAACGCATAATAAACTTTATTTGTTTCATTAAATTAACGCGAATCATTTAATCAATCAAAATCGCGAATAATTTAAATGAAACTTTCGATTATAAACTTGAGTTTTGATATTCATAAATTAAAACGTGACGTCTAACGTATCGGTTTTATTTATTTTGATTTAATTTGAAATCTAACATAATATAACATATCCAACAAATTTTTTTTATTGTTTATTTTCTACGCAAAATTTGTATAAGCAAAAAAAAAAAGAAAAAAGAAAGATATAATCGTCCAATAAATAACATCTATTTATCACCTATTTCTAAAGCACTTTAAACTTTGTTGAAAAATCATGATAAGTTATAGATAGATCGATCGTCTAAAACGACTTTGCGATAAAATCTTCCGATAAAAAAAAAAAAAAAAAAAGAAGAAAAGAAAAGAAAAAAGAAAAAAGAAAAGAGAAAAAAAAGAGCCGATAAGTGCTTTAACGTCGGCGTAAATTTAAGTCGACTTGCGATCCCCCTTTAACAACATCGTGTGTGTTACGATCGAAGCGAATATGTTTCCGCGGTTATGTTTCGCATTTGACGATGGCTTTTTCTAGTAAGAGAGGGTGACAAAACACAAAATATGTGACGATAAAGACCCCCCCCCCACTCTTCCTTTTTTTCTTTTCTTTTTTTTTTTTATCATCAGAAGGAAGGGTGACTTCAAATTAATAAAAAAAGAAGAAGAAAGAGAGACCACCACCCCGCAAAATGTGTAACTTGGATTCGTTCGAAAGCTATGAGCTATGAAAAATGGGAGAAAATCTGATATTCCGGATTAAAAACATTGAAATTCAAAACCCGTCCCTCCCGCGCTGTCATAAGGGAGGGTTGAGAAGTCGTTAAGGGTCAGTTTCAGCTGCTACGTTGGAACGGCTACCCTCAAACCCACCCACCCCCTCGATCACTATCCACCATCGACCATCCTGCTCCAAGGGATATTATTTTTAAGCCCCTGCAAGGCTAGAACCCGCAATTTGACACAGGCGTGCCGTTTGAATTCAGAATTCAATCGGCAAAGCGGATTTCTATCCCGATTTTCTCAAATTAAGGGAACCTTCGAGAATTTATTGATGTTCGCAAGCGCTCGCGCATCTATGCGTCCAAATATCTTTCCCTTGAGATATATACGATTATTATATTATATCATTTTCTTATTTTTTTCATTACGACAAATAAACTTGAAGAAAATAATACATCGAAAGTAATTGATTTCTTTTTAATAAAAAATATATCGACGATATTTAACAAATCCGCGAGTTATATAATAATAATCTCTTTATATATTTAACAGTGACATAACCTTAAAATAATACAAACATTTTTCATACGAAACGATTTCCTATAACGCGTAACAAACAATATTAATCGCGTTATACAATAATCTAATTAATTGTATATTTATTTGATATTGAAAATAAAGACAAATGTTTAACAAAACAATTGAATTTGTTTCTATTTCCAGAACCAAGATGGCTGCAATGTTCTCAATGCTCAAGACGAGTATCGTCCGCGTGGGAGTTACTTCAGCACGCGCAAAGCGTCCACGGTGCCCGTTTGTATAGTTCGTCCTCACCGTCGACGAATTCCTCGTCGAATACACCAGCACCGAGTCCACCCACGCCCACGCCAACGCATGCGCATCACCTAAGTCCGCCGAATCACTTGAATTTAAGCGGCAAGTCAACCGGAAGTTCATCCGCAGCTAACAGTTCAGCTGGAACGAACACGAGCGGTAGCAGTGGAAGTCGTCAGCAACTTCAAACGTCAGCCTCGTTGGTTGGTGACCCGTTACACAGTTTCTTAAGGCTACCCCAACATTTGGAGAGAAGTTTTCCACCTATGTTCAGGCCAGATTTCTTAGCGTTAAACCCATTGGCCAGTTACAGAGGCCTACAAGAATTACAAACGGCAACGAGAAATTTACAAAACCTAGGTGATCCGTTACGCGGTATGGACGGTTTAAATTTAGGTGATCCACTCGTCCGTAGCTCGTTGGATTCTTTAAACAACGCAAGAAATTTAGCAAATTTAGCCGAATTATCTCACGGTCGTGCACTTAGTGCACAGGCACATCCACCACCATTAGAAGCCAACCTGGATTTTTACTCGGCGCGCCTAAGGAGCCTCGCTAATCCGTCCTTAGGCGCGGCTCCACCCAACAGCGGAAATCCAAATCCCAACAGCTCGAATCCTGCACCGCCTAGTGTGACCAGCGTTGTACCGGTACCTTCAACTTTACAAACCCAACAACAACAACAACAACAATCACAACAAAGACCACCGTCTCGTGTACAACCGGTGGTAGAACCACCGAGCCCAGCTACACAAAATCCGGCTAATCTTACGCATAATAATCATCAGAAAGAAAATTCGCCACCGTGTTACAGTCAAAGTCCTGTTGGACATCACAATAATAATAATTCGACGGACAGCGAGAAAACTAGTCCACCGGTAGCCTCAACTCCTATCATTGCTGATTCCGGTTCGGAGACAATTTATGCTTGCGAGGTCTGCGACAAGAAATTTCGATTCCAATCGAATTTGATCGTTCATCGGCGTAGTCATCGAGAGAAGGAGAGACAATATCAGCAAGATGGTGGTACCCAGGATGGGCAGACAGGTCAACAAAATACGAGGTGCGAAGTATGCGAATTAGAATTGTCGAATTTTGCTGAATTAAGGAAACATATGAGGAAGGAACATCAAGAGACGTTAAACGCCGCTGCCAGTCCTCAAGGAAGCGTTGAGACGGTCCCAGACGATGGATCGAGTTGTGATGAAAATATGGATTTGGATGAAGTTGAGGAAAACGATCAGAAAGCTGAAAGAGAAGACATCGAGGAGAACACACCAGAGGATCTCAGTACGACGCAGGGTCAAAGTGGTGAAGAGAGTAGTGGTAGGATCGATCAAAAACCTGACAGTCTGGTCGGTGACCTCATGGAAAAGTTTGGCTTGAGTAATATAGCGCAATATTCAGAAGCTTACAGGCAAGCTCTTCAAGAAAATCATCGTGGTGGTTTCATCAAAACCGAATCATCATCGAATTTAGCTAATTCTTTGAACAATAACAAAGAAAAGGACAGTGCATTATCGCCAACGAACTTTAATTCTTCGACGACAGCAAACATTTTTTCCGGACAAGGTTTTCCAAGATCGTCCGGCCCAGATTTCGGTGGTCTTTGGTTACCGAGTCCTCATTATTTGGAAAACAACGAATTTCGGAAAGCCTCGAAGGCAACCACATCTAGTTTGGCACTTCAAGGCTTACCAAGTCCATTATTGAAAAAAGAACGAAGTGGTAGAAACGATACCTGCGAATATTGCGGCAAGGTATTTAAGAATTGTTCGAATTTGACGGTTCACAGACGATCGCATACCGGTGAGAAACCGTATAAGTGCGAGCTTTGTTCCTACGCCTGTGCACAAAGTTCTAAATTAACGAGGCATATGAAGACACACGGTAGACACGGCAAAGACACTTACAAATGTCGTTTCTGCGAGATGCCATTTTCCGTACCTAGTACACTCGAGAAACATATGAGGAAATGCGTGGTGGTAGTACAACAGGGTCCTAAACTTGGCATGCCGTATCCAGGTAGTCAGGACGAGGATTCTTCATTAAGTACCAAGGATACTTGATCCTGGAATGGAAGTTTACCGCCCATTCCGCCATTGTGGCCGCACAGGCCACCTTACCCGGTTTATTGAAGGGTGTGATTCTTCCATTAGGTCGATGCTATGGCCTTGAAAATCTACCAAAATGCAAAATGAATAAGATAGAGGGTGAAGTCCTCCTTCTTGGTGTAAAGTCCTGTCAAATGAGTCCATCTAAATGTTGATAAATTATCAACAAAAGATCGTTAAGGATGTCCCTTTTCCTATATCGATAGGATCGATAAACCTTGACTCCAGGAGCCTGGAAATGGCTTACAGGACTATGAAGAAAGATGGATTAAAAAGAAGAAAGAAGATTATATCTTCTTCACGAATTCTTCTTGTTCTTTCACGAATAGTAATCTATTCACACATAGATTCAACATGGAAGAAGAAGAATAAGAAGAAGATAAAAGATAACTTTACTCGTATACCTTTTAAAGATCGTTCGTGATCTTTTTGATTAAAGAATCGAGTTAGGTTGGTCCAAGAATAAATAAGAGGATATAAAGAATTTGTTCTTCGTTTCTTCTCGTTTGATTTTGTTAATATCTACAAATGAGAGAAGAAGAAGAATAAAAAATAAAGGAAAAAAAAAACAAATATATTAAGCGAACGAATGGTTACCATTTTGCGAGTCTCAGCACAGCTATATTCAAAATGATATCGCTATAAATAATTATAAATAAGCGTCGCTATATAAATATGCATATATACATACAAATAAATAAAAACGAATGAATAAATGAATGAATAAATAAATAAATAAATAAATAAATGATTAAATAAATGAATAAATAAATATATATGATGCAAATATATACAGAATATAAATATATACATACGTAAATAGGGATTATGAACATAGTGACTTTATTAACGTATTTGAAGATTATTTATTTAATAATATATGTATACATATTGTATAACAATATATATATATATACATACATATGTTCAACTCATGAAAGACCGATCTACAAACAGCCGTGTATGTAATAGCGAGGAAACAAAAAAAAAAATTAACGTAATAAGAATGAGAAGAAGAAACACAAAGAAAAATGGGGGATGTTTTTGTACATTAGAAGACGGCGATCGTCTTTATACGCAAAAAAGTGCGGAATTTTTTTTAGTAAAAAAAAAAGAAAAACAAAACAAACATAAGGAAGAGAACGATATTAATTTTTTTTTCCTGTAATATATCTTTTTTTTCGGTTTATTGTTTTTTGTTTGATCATAAATTCTATATTTTTTGTTTTTTCTTTTTTGTTCTTTTTTTTTATTTTAATTTCCGTTCTTTTTATTTTTACATTTTTCTTTCGTTTAGGGGGAAACAGAAGAAAAAAAAAATGGGGAAGAAAATATTAATAATAATAAAAATAAATAAACGAACACCCACGAACGAACGAACGAACAACAACACAAATAAAATAAAATAAAATAAAATAAAATAAAATAAAGTAAAGTAAAGTAAAGTAAAATAAAATAAAATAAATAATTAATAATTTATTCGTCGACTTCTCTACGATCCTGTTTGTAAATATTTAAACATCGACACTCGAATGCCCTGTTATGAATGAGAATAAAAATATAAAAGGAAAAAAAATGAAAGGAAGGAACAAAGAAAGGTAAAGAAAGGAAATACTAGGAATAATGATAAATAATGATACTGTGAGTACGCGTGATAATACAATATTAAAGTAAAAAAAAAAAAAAAAGAAAAAGAAGAAAATAAGATGACGAAGCAACACGCTCGAAGTATGTGCTACATTCTCTAGTTAATATTATTGTAAGCTTTAGCTCGATCCTACATACGAAAAATGTATTATATATATTATATGTATCTATTATTATAATAACTTTATTATATATTATTGATTATTCATATTTTTAATAATATTATCTTTATTATTATTATTATTATTATTATTATTATTATTATTATTACGAATTATAATTATTAGTTATTATTATTATTATTATTATTATTATTATTATTATTGCGATTGTCAACTATTACGATTATGGTTCGAATGAGAGTTAAGATCGTCGGTCGGGTTAAATTACCCCAAACCAACACACAAACTCCCCTATTAAATTATTAACAAAGATGTTTTTTGATGGTTTGAGAAAATGCCAAAGTTGTTTAGGTTTATCGTTGCTAATATCGTCGCGATCGAGGTGTCTGTCAAAGATTCAATTAATATCATGTGTAAGATTTAAATTAACAGAAAAAAAAAAAAAAAAAAACATATTAACAAGAATAATCAGACGCGAGAAAAATATATTAAACGATGAAATGAAAATAATATTGAAAAAAATAAAAGAAAATAAAAGAAAAGAAAAAAAAACTAAACAAATGATCATGATCGGCACCTCGTTGGCCTCGAAAAAAACTAATTATTAGCGCGTCTTGTTCGTTAATCGTAATTTATTATCGATCGTCGCTCGGATACGGGGAAATAAATCGTTTTTAACGTAAACACGGCCTTCGCAGGATCGATAGATCGTTATCGATCCAACGAAGATCGTTAAAATCGTTCCGAACGAATTCTATTTCAAATTCGAGATTTTCTAACTTCCGCGATCTCTTTTTGCGTTTTTTATCCCCATCCCCCTCCCCCCTCCCCTTCTTCCCCCGCCACGCTGTTCTTCTCGTTTGTTTCTCGCATATTTTTACCCAAGACTGAAGTTTTCGCGGGTAAAGGAGGAAAGAAAGAAAGAAAGAAAGAAAGAAAGAAAAGATCGATCGGACGTCAACCCCTATTTCTTATCCCTCGTTACCACCACCCTCTATCATCGATCCAACTCCCAACTTCCAACCCACAAACTCCCCCAATTGATCCAATCACTCTGTAACCCTTCTATTATATTTCTTCTTTTTTTTGACCTTCCAATATATAGGAAAGATATGGTTGTTTTGGTTCTTTTTTCTTTTTCAAATACAACCCCTGCCCCTTCCCCCTTCCCTCTTCCCCCTGTTCCTTACTAATCACCCACGAAAGACCCCCAAAACGTTTGTTTCCACGACCTCGTTGTAAAAATTTTTCGAAGAGAACTGTTCCTAATGAAAAAAAAAAAAAAAAGTAAAGTAAAATAAAATAAAATAAAATAAAATTAAAGTAAAAGTAAAAGTAAAGTAAAATGAAATAAAATACAATAAAGTAAAATAATATAATATAAATGATATTAATTAAATATATATAAATAAATAATTGAGAAAATAATACACACACACACACACACACACATATTTAGGCAATAAGTTTAAACGATTCTGAAAAATAAGGGACATATAGAAAGGATGAAGAAAAAGAATGAGAGAAAGAAAGAAACAAGAAGAAGAAGAAGGAGAAGAAGAAGAAGAAGAAGAAGAAAATCGAGATATAAAAGTATGTATGAGATTGAATGTATGTATGTACGTACGTATGTATGTATGTATATGTGTACGTTTATCGATTATATACATTTTTCTGTGTATGCTTGTCCATAGTACGCGTGTATGAGTGTGTTTGTTTGTTTGTGGTACTTTGCGAAAAGATAAAAGTTTAAGATTGACAATGGTATATATTCGTGTTATCCAATGATCGAACGATTGCATGTGTGTATATGTTTAAAAATGTGCAAATGCTGTGTCTGTGTGCGTATGTTTATCTGAATCGACAGAATAATATTAACAATATTAATAATAATAATAATATAATAATAATAATAATAATAATAATAATAATAATAATAATAATAATAATAATATTAATAATACTAATAATAATACTAATAATAATAACGAAAAATGAAAAAANTAATAATAATAATAATAATATTAATAATACTAATAATAATACTAATAATAATAACAATAATAATAATAATAATAATAATAATATAAATGAAAAAAAAAAGAAAACTCATATCAGATAGTTCTCTCGATGTTAGACGTGTACGATTCTAGATAAAAATCTCGTTATCTAGTTTAAAAAGTTTGTTAGATTGATTCTGAAAATACGTACATGCCAGGACTTCGGTTTATACGATATTGTAAATAATGGCACTGCCCGTAGTAAAAGGTCCGAAGAGAGAAAGAGAGAAAGAGAAAGATGACGAGAGAGAGAGAGAGAGAGAGAGAGAGAAAGAAAGAATGATAGAATGATAGAGAAAGAAAGAGTGTGAAAGAGAGAGAGAGAGAATAGGAGAGTTAAGGTTGCGAGATTAAATCACTGTCGGATGATTAATCGAGAAAATAAGAGAAAAAAAAGTAACAACAACAAAAAAACAAAACAAATACAAGAAAGAGAAGAGAAAAATAAATTACGAATTAAATTACAACAAAAAAAAAATAAAATGAAATAAAATAAAAGTAAAAGTAAAAGTAAAATTAAAATATAAAGTAATGTAATGGAAAGATAGAAGAAACAGAGAAGAGAAAAATTAATTCGATTGGTTTATCTCGCATAATGGTGACAATGACCATCCTCCTCTCATCGTCTAATGCAATTCGAGTACAATTACCAACGAACGAGCATTTTTTCGTTTGATAACAACGGGAAATAAGTATAAAAATTAAAAAAAAAGAAAAAAAAAAAACGAAACACTAAGCAAAAAATAAATGAATAAGAAAGAATATACGTTTTCGAAATGATGATGATGATGATGATGATGATGATAATGATAATGATGATGATGATGACGATGATTATGTAAAGTAATAAACAAACAGAAATAATATACAATAATACAGTTACTATACTTAATTACGTAAATAAATGTGAAAAATTTATAAGCGAAAAGTAACGAGAAAGAAAAAAAAAAGAAAAGGTAAAAAAGATGAAAAGAAAGAAAGAAAGAAAGAAAAAAAAAAAATAGAAAAGAACAAAAAGTAATTACGTGTGTAAAAAGAATCTATTTAATTTTTTGTTTTGTTTATATTAACGCGAGAATAAGTTAAAGTTTTCTTTTATTTACTTGTTTATTTACTGTTTTATTGAATAGAAGGATTTTATTAATATTTCATTCGATTAACGATCTAATTATTATTAATAACTCTTTTAGTCGCCTTTTACGACAAGCAGGGAATACTGCGGTCTTATTCTTTCCCCCAGAACCGCAGGGGGTTCATTATTATTATTATTATTATTATTATTATTATTATTATTAATTATTATTATTACTTATTATTATTATTATAAATATAAGATTAACAATCGTTGTTTTGAACGAGTGCATTTTCGTTTAACATTAATTTTCACACACACACACACATCGTACGATACGATTAAAGTAATTAATTTATTTATTTCATTCATTTTGGATTAATGATATAATTATTGTTATTCTCATCGTCAGAAAATTAATTTAAATTTTATTTGTTACTCATTATTATTATTATTAATATTATTATTATTATTATTATTATTATTACTATTATTGAGATACGTATTTCAATGAAAACGATATAAGTGAGATGAAAATCATTTGTGTACTTGGTAATACGTCGATGATTCATTCGCTGATGAAATTTTCTCGAAATAAAACGATTCTCGAATGATTTACAAACGTGTCGATTAATGAAATGATTCTCAATGTTTTATTCAAAGGGTACATCGTGAATCATTGCGAATCTCATTTAGTGAGTATACTCCGTCAAATTATTTTCATTATCGTTTTATCGTGTCAATTTGTTTGTTTTTTTTTTTCTTTTTTTTTTTTTTTCAATAGTTTAATTAAAATTACAACGAGATGAAAATAGAATCGATTATCCATCCAATGATCCAATTAATAAATTAACAAGCCTAATATTAATCGTATCGTACGATTAACATTACTGTAAATTACAGTAATATAAACGTAATCGTTAATTGAATTAAATATTAGACGAAAATTAATGAGAAAGTTAGGAAAAGAAAGAAAAAAAGATCATAATTTCTAATAAACGAATGAAAAATTTTAACGTGAGATTTTTAAGAAAAAAGAATTTGTTTTTAATTTTGTTTCAATTTTGTATTATCTCTCTTTCTTTCTTTCTTTTTTAATATCGTTTCTCTCTCTCTCTCTCTCTCTCTCTCTCTCTCTCTCTCTCTCTTTCCGACGTTCTCGTTTTCACTTTCTTGAATTCTTTCATCTTTCTTGTTCAAATTCAACGCACACGGGATCAAGTTCCCTGTATCCACGAATAAACGTAAAAACAACCAAAATAAAAGTGCAATGCTTAAAAAAGGGAAAACAATTACTCGCGTAATGATCGGCCTTGATATAGGATGCACGACCGAAAAAAAACAGCAATAAATTATTAATTTACAATAATTTTGAGAACAATATCGAAAGAAGGGAGAAACAAAGTTCGCGTGATTAGGTTAATCAAACATCTGGTTTGATTAGAAACAACAATTTGGGTTCTTTTTTTCTTATTTTTCAATTTTATTTTTTTCTCTTTCTTTTTCTCATTCTTCCCTTCTTTTTTTCAGTGCTTACCTTTTTACTCTGAAAAATCCGTAAAAAAAAGAAAAAAAAACAATTAAACAATGCATTCGTCATCATACTTTACGTCTTTGCCTTCATCTTCGTCTTCTTCGTCGTCTTCGTCATCGTCGTCATCGTCGTCGTCGTCGCCGTCATCGTCGCCGTCGTCGTCGTCGTCGTTTTCTTCATCCTCGTCGTCGTATCCTCTAGTCGATTTTTAGCGTTTCTACACAGGGTAAAACAAAAAAAAAAAAACAAAAAACAAAAACGAAAGAAAGAAAGAAAAGAAAAAATAGAAAAAAGCAAAGAAAATTAAACCATATTTAAAAGAAACAAAACGAAACAAAACTAAAAAAAAAAAAAAAAGTAAAGAGAAAAGGTAAAAAATAAATATGGCGAAAGGATAATCTCAATAATAATAATAATAATAATAATAATAATAATAATAATAATAATAATAATAATAAAAAGAAAAAAAAAAATGGAAGAAAATGGTCAGAAACTTATAGTCAAAAAATGGAATAAATAAATATTTAGACGGTTTTAAGATTAATAAATAAATAAATNATAATAATAATAATAATAATAATAATAAAAAGAATATAATAAAATAAAATAAAATTAAAAAAAAAAATGGAAGAAAATGGTCAGAAACTTATAGTCAAAAAATGGAATAAATAAATATTTAGACGGTTTTAAGATTAATAAATAAATAAATAAATGCTGAAAAAATAAGAAATAATGAAACAAACGAAAAAGTAAGGAAAAAAAAAGCAAAAATAAAACTATTTCCTATAATATTAAATATAAGCAACGGCGGAAAAATACAAACAAACAAAAATAAGAAATAAAAGAAAAAAGGGAGATGGTAAATAGTTGCGAAATGGTCTGTGGTAGTAGCATGGGGGTTGTGGGGGGTGAAGTAGGATGAGGGGTATGAATGGCCGGGAAAATAATAAGATAAAATAAAGAAATAAAATTAAAATGAGATAAATAACTGGGGCGCAACGTGTTATACAGGTAACAGGGAAAGCGAAATTTTAGTTGAGCGAAAATGTGAAAGGAAGTTTAAAAGAAATATGAAGAAAAATATTTCTGATCCAGGGTAAACAATCCGGAACCTCGATTTTAAAGGTACGATATGTATTAAGTAAGAGACCCTTCCTATCGGTACACTTTCAAACGAGGCTCGACATTTAAGGCAATACGAAGATTAAATAAATGAAAAGATTAACCAAAAAGAAAAGAAAAAAAAAATACAAAAAAGAAAAAAAAATGGAAGCGAGTTTAAGAGAATACAAGAAATAAATAAATATAAAAAAATTCCATACACATACACATTAATGCATACGAATGATATAAATGCGCGTACACGCCCACACACACACACACACATAGGTAATATACATACATACAAACGTGCATACCAAATAAATGAACGAGCGACTTCGAGCAAACACTGATCAAAGCTTGCGACAATCTTTGACCAAGATTTACTCGGCGGAGTCTCTAATTATAAATCATAGAAGTTACGGTGTATGTCTTGTGCGAATTCAAATAAACGACATTGTTTTTAAAATAATAATAAATACGAATCTAATTTCTCTCTTCTACGATTATTCGCTACACTCATCTATGAAACCTCCCCCTTTTTTCTTTATAATATCTAATCTCAATTCCCGTTTAAAATTATCTTTCGAGGACGGTGATCTGACAAATAATTCTAATTGGTAAGTATAAAAATTATTATTTTAAATTAATTTCAATGAATTTTTTTTATATTTGTATATATACACACAGTTGTGATATAATTACCAATGTTTCTTAAAAAAACTTAGAACTATCGATAGATAGATAGATAGATAAATAGATAGATAGATCGATCAATCGATCAGGGATTCAAATTGATTGATCGTTTGCTAGTCAAAACGGTCCTTCGAAGATTTAAGCAATATAATATAAGATAGTTCTCGATATATGCCTCTTCTCTTTTCCGCGGGCTATAGAAAGCTCGTTATATAAATTGGCTAACTTGTTTCGAGCTACTATTATCGGACGCTTATTACTTATATTACATAATACTTACATTTCGCAACGGCCACGAAACTCCTTAGTTTCTCATAAATTTATCTTCTCTGTGTTAGAGACTGGCTTGCTTGCTCTCTCGTTTGCTTACTTATTCTTGTGAGAAAAGTCATGAAAGGCTTCACCGTGACCCCCCCCGTAACCTTTAACTCCTACGTTTCATACTATTCAACCGAGTATTTCTAAAGAGTATCCGATTTTCTTCAAGGTAGAGGAATCATTATCTATTTAAAAGTATACCGTATTAGAAAGTGAAACCGAAGAAGAAAGTTTTTAATAAATCTGGACGATTATATGGAATGCGCGTATAAATGGTTGCAGTATATCAGGGGCACTTATTTGCTCTCTATCTCCCCATGATTATTTTTTAATACAATACGTCTCGACAAATTGTTATTTATTTTTATTTTTGATGAACGATTAAAATAATTGCATTCCCGTATAAACGATTGCATTCTACTAGAAGTATACATTTACGCGCATATTTTCAATTAATTTTGAAAGAATATTATCACAAATTGTTATTTGTTTTTGTTTCTTAAAATGTACAATTGATTGCACCCTCAAAGTTTTACATTTTACGCGTAAATCCTTATCGTTAATTAATTTGAAAAACGATGTTTTTACAAATTACAATTTGTTTCGTTTTTATTAATGAACGTTGTTGACGGTAATTGCTCGTTCGTATAAACGGTTGCATACTGTTAGGAACGCGCATCTCGTTGTTTCATTTAATTTTAAAATACGTTTAATACAAAATACATTATCAATGTGTTTCTTTAATTTTTTTTTTTTAATTTTATTATACGTAAGTTCGTAATTTGCACGCATCGTTTCTTTTTATACGAAATAAATTATTACGAACAACGGATTAAACTTAGAAACGTACCCCACCCCCACTTTCAGAATAATTCCTTGTAGAGGGAGCAATCGAGAGAGAGAGAGAGAGAGAGAGAGAGAGAGGCATAAAGAGAGTGAGTAAATGAGTAAGAGAGATGAATAGAGATAGAAAGAGAGTAATGCTTGTCGTCTTGCCACGGCATACGTCTACGTATTCTCTCTCAGTGGCATAGCAATCGACTAGGTGGGGGGTAAACAGCGGCATGCGAATTCAAAGTTAGGACAATGGCGTTAATTTTTGGTCGGTCTCCATTGTTCTATGCGCACATTCATCTGTCAACCAGCAACCGACTTCTGACAGCTTTGAAATCAAAGCTTGCGCCTGACGATCGACCTAAAACAACGGACTCCAAAGTCATATAGGATTTATCCTTTCGGAGTATTAGTTGTGTGGACGCGACACGGGACGCCCGACTACGATATCTCGCGGTTTAAAATCCAAGATAGAAAAATAAAATGAAGGAAAAAAGGGGTAGGAAAATGTAAAGAAAAAAAAAACAAGAGAGAATGGAATGATAGGAGAACTGGGAGTAAAAGTAGAAAAAGAAGAAGAAAAAAAAGAAGAAGAAGAAAATAGAACGAAGTAGTAAAAAAGAAAGAACACGGAGAGGGATGAGAAACGGCACGGACTCGTTGAGAACTCGTTTCTGACTAAACGACGTGGTCAATAATTTTGCCAGCTTCTTCTCTTTCTCTCTCTCTATCTCTCTCTATCTCTCTTTCTCTTTCTCTTCTGTCGTTTGAATGCGCGTTAACTATGGTGACGTCACTACAATGGCGGACACTAATCTGCACGTCAGAAACAGAGGTGCCCCCTGTACTCATCCCACTACAACCCTTCCTTCCTTCCTTCCTTCCTTCCTACCTACCTACCTACCTTCCAATGTGCACGAACCCACGTTCCTGATCTGTCGGGCTTCGGGACAAAATATGTCAAACAGCTAGTACTCCCATCTAACACCCACGTCCACCCCACACATCCACCACCCATCCCCGTTTCGTCTACCCCAGTTCTGTCCCCGAGTTCGTGACTTAACGTAGGATAATAAAAATATTTACTACTTTGTCCAGTTTTTAAAGTTTCCCTACGTTACATTGCCACGACCTTTGCGATTTTCTTTTTTTTTTTTTTTAAACGATTTAAATTTGTACGAACTTTTAGAGATGTTCGTATAATATAATAATAAGAAATTATGAATTTTGTGTAAAAAAGGAACAAATTTATATTTCGGAGGATATTATTATCAAACGTCTCGCTTAATTTGAACATTCTGTAACACCTGTGATACCTGAATTCGGTACACGCCGATGTCGTCTCTGGTTGCCTACTAATAGGGGTAGTACAGCCCGGTAGAAAAACTTGTCCCTTCGCTTTTACTCGAGGGATGAGAAGTTATACACCCTGTATGGAAAGAGACTTCACGATTGGAACGCAGTTACCCCACCGTGAACACAAGTCGAGTCTGTGTTTATCGTCTAATTATATTCAAGCGTATACGAGTGGATGAAAGAAAATATATCTATAGTTTGTAATTTTATTGAATAATCAATATTACGTATCTCTAACTGTAATACAATTTATTTATAGTTACATCTTAAAATGTATACAATACATAAAGAATATAAATATATATATATATATATATTTTAATATAAACAAAAATGCTTTTTAATTTGTAAAATATATTTAATACTGTAAATATTTCATTAACGATGTAATTAGGTTTGAGATTACTAAATAAAAAATAAATATAGATTGTTTTAAAATGATTTAAAAAAATATTTAATATATATTCTAAAACGCGTAAACAAAAAATGTGTTAGAATACTCTTCGTAAAAACGTTTAATAATGAAAATAAATTAAGTTATATATATACAATGTTAATTAGTGTGATCACAAGTGATCGAACGTTTTAATTTGCTACTTTCTCGAAAGGAAGAGTATAGAATGAAAAAAATAGAAAAAAAAACAAAAAATAGAGTAGAAAGAAATAAGAAGAAAATAAAAAAAAAGGTAACGGAAAAGGACAGAATGGTTTAACTAACGAGAATGTCTCCGAAGTTCGAAGTTTGCTAGATCGCGGAATTAGTCGGCTGTTAAGCCAGATAAGCAGTCAACGTGCACGAAAACAATTGCACTGGATTAGGAGAGGTAAGCGGGCGCTGTCGCGTATTCCTTGGTCAAAAGATTAAGTAACGTTCATTTATCTTCGAGTTAAACAGCTCCCTATCGAATTCTACCTTCTATCGCTTTTTTCTAATCGTTAGAAAACTTTTTTCTAAAAAAACCATTAGAATTCATTAATATAATTATACACATAATTATTAATCTAATTGTTTTTAATCCATATTTGCATCATTAATATATATGTAATTATATATTTATTTTTACTCACTATTATACCAAACTGTATAAATACATTTAATAGGCCTTATCACAATACAATCTTACGTTAATTTTTATTTTTTATTACAAAGTAATTAATTTGTATGTACTCGACAGATAGGATATATGATTAAAAAACAATTGAAATATATGATTTTTATTTCGTTATTGTGATTTTCTTACTTTTAATTTTGCCATATTTTGTTTTCAAGAAAAGAATCATTCCAATATATTTAGGTACAATATACAACTATTGTGCTTTGTTTAATACAATGTTATATATATTTTAACTATCTAATTTATATTTGTTAAATTTATTTAATGTTATATCTAAACAGTTAATAATATAAAAGTATACAATATAAATAATGAATATATATAAATTAATATTTAATATTCACAGTATATATATATATCAATTAGAAATTAGTTTCTTTAAATATTATACTAAAATGGAAACGATTATTTGAACGAATCTATCCATCGAATTATCTTATGGTTAAATATCCATTCAACCGACGGTACGATTACGAATTCATTTCAATCTCATAATAACCGATACTCCTCTTCGTTTCACGACTATCCTACCTACCGTCTTCTTGATTTTCCGCTACGGTGCCTGGAGAAATATTGTCCTTGATGCAAATCAAACATTTCCTTACAATCTAATCACGTTTAGTAAGAAGATTCTATTGTTAATTCTTAATACTTGAATATTGTTTAATCATGTAACTGTTGTATCCTGTCATGTGTATATATGTGTAATGCGATAGATACATTTGGAAAAGGGACGAGAAACCACCCCCGAAGGGTCAGTATTCGCTTGGCTGAAGGGTCGTTCTGACCAATCGGATGCGTAGGTTGGCCACCCCTCTTCACTGACCAATCGAGGATCACACCAACGTGCCAATTCGCACAGCTCCTTTATACGATCTCTCAGTGATCCTATTCGTTACTACCCCATCGTGAACGTTATGTTATTCCAAAATTCAATTTTATTTGAATTAACTATTACTATTATAATCGTAATATAAACATCGTGAGGATAATTTAAAATATACACAAAATAATTATCATTAAATAATTAACCCGTTGAAAGATAAAATTTTTAACGTTAAATAATAATTAATATAATATTTTCTTTAATTGCGAAAAAAAAAAAAAAAACAAGGAATTAATTTGCCAAAAATATTCTGTCCACTTGATAATAATCAAAAATAAACTATAATAAATATCCTGACGGTATTATTGAAGAGAACGAGATTAAATGAATATATACGAATAATAATAATTATTATTATTATTAGCTATATATAACGAGAGATATAAAAATGTGAAAAGGTAAATATAAAATAATGGAAGAATATGAAGATTATTCAGTCTGTCTGTCTCTATTTTTCTTTCTATTTTTATTCATTTTTCAAGGCAATGTCAATAAAGTCGGAGATACGAGCTTAAGAGAGAGTGAGTGAGTGAGTGAGAGAGAGAGTTTCGCAATATCCACATTCGGTTGGTTGGTTGGTAGGTAGGTACGAGGCCAGCGAGATAATAATGATGAAGTTCGGTGTCCGTGTAGCCGAGTGGATGGCGCGAGAGAACGGGAGGGTTGAAACTGGCGGAAGGAGAAAGGCAACTCCGTTCAAAGGAGGGGGTGAGTTATACATTTGAGTACATAAATGTATGTAACTTTGAGTTTGTGTTAGAGTGGGCGTCGGCCATCTTGTCCGGTGGGTATTGACCGAGGCGACCGCCAGGCGAGAGACATGCCATGGCGGGCAAACCACCCCTAGTTACTACCCCCGGCGCTAATTGCTCTTATTAGTTAAATCCGTGCGGTCCCGTCCTCGCGTTCAACCGATCACAAACCTTTCACAATAAAAAGAATAATCTCAAAAATATATAGAAAGAGAGATGGAGGATTATAAAGGTAACGAAGAAATTTGAAAACAAATTTAAAAAATAATATTTGACTAATCTCGTAAATAATTATAATAATTACGATGATTTATGCGATGTGTTCTCTTCTGACGGGGTATTTGGTTAATATTTATTTTTTGTACTTTTATTGTACTTGTTATTTGTTTTCTTTTCTTTTTTTTTAATGAATGGTAATGCTCGTGATTATTTAAAATAGTAATTTGATTGTAATTTTTGTATTGTAATTATTTTAAGTGAAAACATTGCTTTGTGTTATTCCTTATATATTAATCTGCGTAAGATAACTTTGGAATAATATTATTTCAGACTATGGAAACAAAAAATACTTATAGTTGGCTAATAATTAAGTAAATTATCCTGAAAGATATTAAGATATCTTTTCAAGTATATACAAATTAATTTCAATAATTATTAATCATTTTGAATATTCTCCAAATATCGAAATAACTTTAAAATCATACACACTGTTGTGTAAATTATGCAAGTGAAAATACATTTACTGCCATATATTATAGTAACCTAATTTCATATTCATGTATCATTACATGTATATATTTTTGTATGTAATGACAAAAAAAATGATAACAGGGCAAAATAAAAATGTTATGGCGTCAGAATATTACAATTAATTCGTTCCACGTGTTTTTTCACGAATAAATTGTACGGGCGTTAAATGTATATGATTGAAAATAAAAATTTGATAGATCGAAATCGAATAACAATTGTAGCGAATGCGAACACGTAATACCGATTTTTATCTCAACGGACAATGTCGTTATTTACGTTCCACGAATCGTTTTCCATGGGAGCTCGTGCGAACCCGCTTGACCTCAGATGGCGGAGACGAATCTTGATACCTATGTATGTACCAACGTAGAAACGTTTGCGAAATGTTAAAATTCACGGTACACCTTCGATTTCACGTCCAACCTACCTCATTCGTCTTTGTGTCCTCGCTCTTTCTCGCATCAATGT
Source organism: Polistes canadensis (assembly GCF_001313835.1). Lineage (NCBI taxonomy): Eukaryota > Metazoa > Arthropoda > Insecta > Hymenoptera > Vespidae > Polistes > Polistes canadensis. The sequence goes on from NW_014569652.1 coordinate 57,808, forward strand.
ATTTCACATTTTACCGGTGATTCCAAAATCGAAATTCTTCAATCGTGTTCGGAAGACTAAAATGAAAGGTTATTTTCCCCTCCCTATTCATATATAAATATACTTTCCACTTTTGTTTCTATTCAATTACATTAGAACGATTATTATTATTATTATTATTTCCTTTAAATCTGATTTTTAATTATATATCAATCGAAATAATATTCATCGTTTGATTAATCGATATGAAAATTTATATCTTATTAATTTTATCATATTTTATCGATTAACAAACTGATAAAATAATATTCGAATTTTTAATTATTAAAATAAATATTCTATTAGTCATTTTGTAGAGAAACATATAAACCCACATTTATACCTATTAATTCAATAAATCGTTCCTAGAAATAGCAATAAAAAAAAAACTATTATAACAGAACAAAGTCCTAATAAAATGGGGAAAAAAGAAGAAGAAGAAAAAAACAAAAATATTATTTATTTCTCGATATATATAAAATAATTCAAAATTCCAATATTACTTATACCGATTAATTCAATAATATTGCATATTAACGAATCAAAATACGAAACAATAAAAAGTAATCTAATATACTTATCCATTCAATTGATATAAATTTCTAAAATAATATATACACGAAAGAGAAAGTTGACAAAAGTAAAGATTTCTTAAGGAAACTTAAAACTTTGGATCTTCTGTTCACGTAACAAAATATCCTCCAAGAATAAGATTTTACATTGGACACCCTTTTGCAAGAGTTTGTCCCGTTCTCTCTCTCTCTCTCTCTCTCTCTCTCTCTCTCTCTCTCTCTCTCTTTTACTAAAAGTCTAAGCTACAAATTTTGTGAAGGTCTCACTGGCATGTCTGAAGCTTCGTCGCTGTCGTCGTCTAAATGTTGCTAGCACGTTCGTAGATAATGCAGAGTCCGTTATCACGATTAGAAGCACCTGGTAGGGACGAGTAAACAGCAAACGAGAGAGAGAGAGAGAGAGAGAGAGAGAAGAGAGGGTTGTTTCCAGAGTTAAGGAAAATAGGGAAGATTTCGTTCGTTCGTTCGTTCGTAGTAGCCGCAAAGATCTTGTGTACGTAAGGGACTCTAATTCACGCCTGGTATTTCGCACGGCTTGTATTTTAAGGCTGGTCCTGCCTCGAAAATTCCACCCTTGCTCGAACTACCCCGTTCCTCGAGAACGTCCACCACCCTTACTCTTCATCTCTCTCTTTATCTTTATATATTTCTCTTTCTCTTTCTATCCTTTCGCATTTGCCCTTTTCATACTCATCCTCCTACGACTCAACATCTACCACGTTTGTCTCGTCCTGTACTCTTCTCTCACTCTCTCTTCTTGGTACTACTCTTATTCCCTCACTCTCTCTCTGTCTCTCTCTATCTCGACATTCTCTCCCTCGAACACGCGAATAACCGAGGAAGGTAGTACGTACTCTCGTGGTGGTGGGTATAGTGGCTGTAGATATAAAGGTTGTTCAGTCAGGAAGGTGGAGAGGGTTACCTCGAGTTAGAAAGAGAAGGAACATCTAGTATACAAGAGAAACAGAAGGAGATAGGGAATGGAAGAGGAAGACAGAGACAGAGATAGCTAAAGAGTAAGAGACAGAGAGAGAGAGAGAGAGAGACTCGGTGGACTCGACTCGTGGTAGTGCAAGGGTTCGTTCGACCCTTAAGGGGTTGTGGCTAGCATCGGTTCCCTCTACCCCGGACCTCAGCAACCGCCAGTCCCCTTCGACTACCTACCTACACCTCCTCTCCTCCTACTCTCTCTTCTTCCTCGACCACCCAGTTAGCCACCCTCGCAACCACCCTACACCGAGCAAAACTACCCTACTACGCCGGCAGCCATTTTACTCTCTCCGTCTTCCTTCCTCTACCTTATCTTTCTCTTTCTATTTCTCTTACTCTTACTCTTACTCTTGCTCTTGCTTTTGCTCTTTCTCTATCTAACCAACCCTTGCTTCGAGTTGAGTCTCCTGGACTCGCCAAATTGTAATCCGAGGCTCTGGAATTCCGGGCAGAGAAACCGTGGTCCGGCCTCAAAGGAGACTACCTTCGCCTCTCGACTTACCCCAGGATAATGATTAACGTTGCGCGTACTCCTCTTTCTCCTCCTTTCCTCGCAAAGGAGAATTACAGAGTGAGAGAGAGAGAGAGTTAGATAGTTAGAGAGAGGGAGAGAGAGAGAGAAATTGAACCGTTCGTTCTCTTACGCTTTTCCAGAACAAACAAAGACGTGACGCCGCGTTTGAAGTCGCGGTTTACTACTCGACTACCGTTGTCAAACCACGCCATCAAAATTTTACCAAGGATACACCACTACCCCGTTTCGTTTCGACGAGTTTATTCTTTATTTCTTTCTTGCCCTTTATACGGAAATTATATTGTTATTTTATACTTTTTCTTTTACCCCCGTTTCTTTCGTCGTTGCCACCCTAACACCCACCCCCCCCACCCTGTTTCCCTTATATCCACCTTTTTGTCTTGTTTATTTTTATTTTATTTTGTTTTGTTTTGTTTTGTCAGCGTTTTGTTGAATTCGTATAACCCTTTCATCTTTTATTCGGATAGATTACTGTATTAAAATAATGTTTTCTTTTTTATATATAATACGTCTTTTCATCTCTTTCTTTCATTTCCCTTTTCGGTGGAATTTTTTCCATTTCTTTTTTTCATTTTATTTTCCTCTTAAATCGATTCACCATTCGGGAAAACATTTTGTAATTAAATTTCTAAAGGGAAAAAAAGTGCTACCACCTAATGAAATTGTATTCTTATTTTCATATTTCCTTTTTTTCTTTTGCATTCATTTACTTTTGTTTAGACTTTTATTCGTGTAACATGGGACTATTGAATTTGATTGAAAAAAAAAAGAAAAAAAGAAAAGAAAAATGCATTGTTCACGTTCGTTTTTCAACTTTTGTTAATGTTTCCTTTTTATCTATTTAATTTCATATCAGATGAATGATCTTATGGAAATATTCTTAATTAACACGTAGACCGAAATGGTGTTACCCGAACGAGCTGAGAAATGCTAAAATGATTATTCCATATCTCTTAACTCTTGACTTTATCTGACCTTGTCTTAAGATCATATCGTTTTAGGTAATTCACGATTATCTGTTTATGGGACACTTAATAGAGGGTCGTGTCGACTCGTAACAGCTTCGAGGCACTGTATTCTGGATCCTATCGGCCGATAGATATCTTCTATACGCTACTTACCGTCGGCTTGCACACCTGCGTATCCACCATGCTTTAGTAGTAAATTAATATTACACAAGGGATAAAGGAAAAGAAAAATTGTTCATCCTTAACCTGGGAAAAAAAATACGCTACGGTGTGACGTAAAAAAGGAGGAGTAGGAGGAAACGTAGGAGAAGGGTGGTGGAGTATGATAAGGTTTTTTCATTTATTTATTTTCTAACTGAAATTATTCATACGTCACTCACAATGTTGTCTCGAATCCATTTGTCCGAATTATAGATCAGAATTTTTCTATAGAAAAACAGAAAAGAAAAAAGCACCAATGTATTTGGATTATTTCAAAAATAGTACAATTTGTTAATCGATTAATACTTACATCGAGATTACATTATATTAAAATTCGTGAAAATAATCAAACCAATTTTGGGAAATGAAACCAAAATCTGCAAACTACGGAAATCTTTTTTTCGGTCGATTTAAAAATCAATGTTTACTTCAAATCGGACATGTCTATTACGAATCTGAAACGAAAGAAAAACATTAAAGATGATTAATAAACATTGTACAATCAATAATATTGATCTTATTCAAATATTATAGTTTGTTTTTACATGTGTAATAAATAAAATAACTCATGACGGTGATGATATATATATGTACGACAGAAATAAATTTATTCAACAAACATAAATCGAGAGAGAGATGATATTAATCGCGATACCGACTAGATAATTTGTTGTACGGTAACATTAGTGGCCGGTATGGCATTTGTCATTCCATGGTGAAGAAACGCACGCCTCTGTGTTGACAGGCATCGGCCGGTTTCTAGGGCGAAGTTCAAAATTAAACAAAAAAAAAAAAAGAAGAAAAAGAAATAACAAACCGGATTTTACGAACTGGATCAGCCAACCGGCTTTTTACTTACTACTACGAGTGACCACAATCTCCCGTGTAGGACAAATTTGATGACAGTGGTGATCAACCACGTTCAAATTCATCATTTAACGCTTTAACTGTCACGCCATAATTCATATGTTTCGCATATAGGACGATAATATTTGTATTATTCAATATTTCACATAGAAATTAAATCTTTCATTTTTTAACATTCACAATTCAAATTTTTAATTATTCAATATGTATGTGTATGCATGGAACACTTTTTATTTCAAAGTTTATTCTAATTACCAGTAATATTCAAAATGCATTAAATATAAATAATTTTCATTCAACTTTTACAATTGTGAATATTCAAACGTTCCGATCCTCAATGAGACCACCATGGCCGGTTATATATAACCAATGTGCCAGTCAAAATCTTAAAATATCCAACAATAACAACAACAACGAAATATCCCTCAATAAGACCACCATGGCCGGTTATATATAACCAACGTGCCAATCAAAATCTTAAAATATCCAACAGCAACAACAAAATATCATATACGAACGAGTTTTGTCAAATGAATCATTGTTGTTTAACAATTCCCCCTCCAATCCCATATCGCAATCAAATAAAACCAAGAAGAAAAAAATAATAAAGCAAAAAAGGAAGAAAAGGATTGACGAAAATATACTTTGGGGTGGGGCGGGGGGTGGGGGAAGGGGGTTGTGTAAGGCATCTGGGGGGTGGAAAGGGGGGGGGCAAATAGCCTCGTGGAATGTAGAAGAGGATCGTTCATTTGAAGAGAACTCGGAACGATCGCTCTGTCCAATTTTCCGGATTTCTCGTGCACGAACTTCCGTCGGTCTGGAAACGAATGCGCTACGGAGACGTAGAAAAAGAAGCTAGGAATAAGAGAGAGAAGGAGAAAGAGAGTTAGAGAGGGAGAGAGAGGGAGGGAGGGAGGGAAGTAGAAGGAGGAGAATGTGGAAAGGGAAAAGGACTTTTCCAGCAACGGTTGCTTGCTCCTGAGGATATACATAGGTACACATATCGACATCGGCCATGCATGAGAGGACGCCTCGCTGGTCACACCGTAAAAGAGAAAGAGAGAGAGAGAGAGAGAGAGAGAAGAAGAAAAAAGATGAAGGAATGATGCGAATTTTTCTTTTCATCCTTTTCGCCTCTAAGCTGTCGTTCTTCTGATTTATTTGTTCATTTCTTCTTCTAACATTCCTATGACGAATAGAAACGTAAAGATATTAACGAAGATAATGGAAGAAAATAATAATAATAATAATAATATAAATTAATAGATAAATTTAATTAATATAATAACAGAGATATGCGCGATTAATTGTTAATAAATTAATTGCCATAAATCTCGTAAATATTCGTTCGTTGCCCAACTACGAACTAATTTTCTGTTTTACGCGTGATATTGATGTAAAGTAAAATTAATTTAATAAAGAAACACACACACACAACAACGAATAATAGAAAAATATCATCTCACCGAAATATTTACGGGATTTTTATCTCTCGTAAATTGTAACTTTTCGCAACCGGCCGGTCCTTTCTTGTCTACTCATAAAGAAAAATAATAATCGAAGTTAAAAGGAAAAAGGAATATGAAATTTCTATGCATTTTTCCTAATTTTTTTCTTATATATATATATATATATCCTTCTTTTTATTTTTATTCCTCTTTATTCTCTATCTTCTTCTTCTTCTTCTTCTACGGTGAACAAAATTGTACGACGAATAGAATTGATACGATGAAGGGAAGTTATTCGTGTAAAGAGATGTAAAGGACGTATGAAAAAGGAAAGAACAGTAAAAAGAGAAAGATAAAGAGAGATAGAAATAGAGAAGAAACAGTTTTGATTTGATAGGTTCGTTGACCTCCCCGCCAGCGCGTCACCTCAGCTTAACTCATCCCACCCTTACCCCCTCCTCCCATTCCCTCGAATCCCAACCCCCGAAGCTCTAAAAACACTCGAATCATTCGAATCTTGATGCGATGCTGCTAGCAACTTACCGTCCTCCACTCGTCTTCTTTTCTTATTCATATTCCTTATATATTTTCTCCGAGACTTTCTCGGTTATTACGAAAATTCTCAAACGTCCTTTACCAAAAGGGTATCTCGTACGTTAGCCTCCACCCCTGCTTGCCCCTTCCCACCCTACCTCCCTCTACCCCTACCCCCTTAGCTTAACGTCCACGTATAGCGAAGTCGATAATTTTGACGAGCCGGTTCCCGAACGAAATTCGAAAACGAGCGTGAAAATCCGCTGAATTTCCAGAACAGTGCGTCGTATCGATTCGAGTTTCCGTGGGCGTTGCTACGAGATGGACCCTTGTACAGCTCGCTCTGAGTAAGAGTAAGAGAGAGAGAGAGAGAGAGAGAGAAGAGAAGAGAGAGAGAGATGGAGAGTGTATATATATGTATATGTATGAGTGTGTATATATGTGTGTACAGAGAAGGGCAGAGTTAGCAAGAGTGAGTAAGAGAGTGAGAGTGAGAGAGAGAGAAAGAGACTTGAGTGTCGCCAAGCTACCCTCTACCTCCTTTTACCTCCTCACCTTCGCTATAAACCCACCCCCCGATCTCCCCAGGCTCGGTCGAGACCCCCTCCTCCTCCTCCTCCTCCTCCTCGTAGTACTACCTTCCAACAGCACCCTCCTCCAACAAGCTCTTTTCCAACGGCCCGTTATTACTTCTACAAATATACTAGATATCGCGTTCGAAGGCGATCGAAGCCTCCTCGAGATCGAAACTCCAAGTAAATTCGATGGAATCGTCCAACTAATACGGCATCAAAGCTGCCCTGCTCATCTTTGAGACTCTCGATCCTCCTATACGATCCCTTTCAAACCCCTCCTCCTCTTCCTCCTCCTTCTAACCTGCCTGCTCTCCTCTGTCTCTCTCTCTCTCTCTCTGTCTCTCTCTGTCTCTCTTTGGGTCCTTCTTTTCTTTCTTTCTTTCTTTATTTCTTTTTTTTTCTTTTCTATTTTATATGTGTTATCTACGTGTCTTTACTATATCCTACGATTTTTATAAGTTTCGTACTCTACCACCACGTGTCGCAAAAAGGGGGGATTGAAAATAATAGTAGTGTAGTGTAGTATCGGAGGATGTATATATAAGATTTAACGGGGCGAATCTATCGATGTTATTTTCTTTTTTTAGTTATCTTTATTACGGTTTAATGTGAAATTAATTTGTTATATAATATTTTTCAAGATAATTGATAAACTTAACATCGTATCACTTTTGTAGAGTGTATAATCATTTTTCTATGTATTATCTAAGATTATCTTTAAAGAAAATAACAAAATTTCTGCTAGTCCTTTATCTTGATTATGGAATATTTCGAATATAAAATTTCAATAATAGAAAATATATGATTAATGTCTTTCGTTTTTTTTTTTGAGATTTTCTAAAGATAAATAAGTTGCCACACCTCAACCTGTAGAATGAAAAACAGGTCTGTGAAAGGTCCAGCATCCAACAGAAAGTGAGATCAAAGATCAGAGGTAGAAGATCTGGTCAGTCCAGTTCTGGACCGTAACCTACAGTGAGGGATTCACCCTAACGAGATAATAACATCATACTTCTTACCGGATTGCTTTACAAGTGGCAATAAATCAACACCTTACCAACAACTCGAGAACCGTTGAGTTCTCGAGATTAATTTTATATTTAATTTCTGAGACTTGTATTTGTGAGAGTTCAACCAAAAAAAATGAAAGAAAAAAGGGAATAAAAAAAGAAGAATTTATCGAAGAAATTCTACACTTACATCGAACCTTGAACGGGAAAAAAAATGATGACATCCCTCGAGGCTATTCAAATACGATCAAATTTATAAATCCTGACATAAAATTCATTAATCCTGCTTATCCAACACCACCACCAATGAATAATCTCTATTAATAATAATTAACTCATAACAATCATTAAACCAATAATCATAAATAAAAAAAAAAAACTAGTCAAATGAATTCAACGCAGAAAGAAAAACACAACAGGGGGGGGGGAAGAAAACAAGAAAACAAAAAGATTTGGCCATTTTTTTTTTTCTTTTTCGGACAATAGTATCATTCAGAATGAATGAAGGACATGTTCTTTGATAAGGGAACGAATTAATGAGTAGAAAAAAAGCAATTAATCTTACAAGAGTCTCGTGAAATCCATGAGGAACGGAGGTAGGTAGGTATGGTGGTCAACGAAACGTGAATCGAGAGGGGTTGAAGAAAGAGAAGAGAAAAGAGAGAAAGAAAGAGTACCCAGCAAACCTCGTAAGACCCTTTGTAGAAAAGGACTCCTCGCGATTCTTCACTCCTCAGAGCTTTCCATAACGTACGCAGTACATATATATATATATATGTACATCAAGGCGTAACGGGTAGTCTAAACTCACTTAATTGGGTCCGCCATTTTCGGTGGCGCGACCCCTCAGAAAGCTACCCCTGCTCCTTCTACCATACCGCACGACTCCCCGGAAAGGACTTCAGAAGGGTTGCCCGGTACTACCACCACCCTCCCTTTACCACCCCACCCCCGCCCCTCGTGCCTCTAGCAGTGAACCCGAGTGGCTTTTGTTTTCGCCCTCAAAGGGTCCGCCATTTTGAATTTATGATAGCTCCAGTCTCGGACACCGAAAAACTTTGGTCGTTAGTGAAAGTTCTCTGCATCTTTGTTCTCTCTCCCTCTCAATCTCTCTTTATATATAATACATATATCTTTATATATATATATGTATAAATGTTACGTATCTTTATCTTTGTCCTATTATAAATAACACAACGCGTGTTAGATTTATTTTATTATTTTTTAAAATCAAATCAAATTTTATATTATCTAATCGTTTTATAAACAAAGCGCACCACGTGTTCGATCATTTTTAATTTTGAAACAGGAGTGACAACAAAAAATACAACCAAATAATATTACACATAGAAATTAAAATAATAATAAATAAATAAATAAATAAATAAAATAATATAACTATGATAGGGATATATAATATACTACGATTATGTATTATCGCAATTTAACGTATTTACAAGAAAATCCATTCGGATTATTATTAGAGTAGCTCGAAACGAAAGGCTGTCTACTTGTAAGGAAAAGTACTCTCGAATCGCTCGTTATAGAAGCAGTAACTAGAGCCTCGTGTACCTCCTCCAATCTTCCTCACCCTCTCCCTCTCTCTTATACACAAACACAATCTCTGACTGTATAGTAGTAACTCTCGCATATGGGCGGGGGAGGGGGAGGAGGAGGAAGGGGTCTAAACAGTTTCCGTTCGCAAACTCACAGTCTACGAATATTCATAGTCGGGGTATCCTTCGAAGGATACCATAACGCGCGTATCGCGAAGTACACGAACGAGTGAGAGGAGGAAATGGAGGTGGGGTATTTAAAGGGGGTTGGGGTTGGGGGGGGGACGGGGAAGTAAGAGCTCGAATATTCGTTTATGATAAATCCGATTTCTCTTCGAGAGAAATAGATAGAGAGAGAGAGAGAGAGAGAGATGAGGAGGAGGATGAGAAGGAGGAGGTACCGAAGCTGTCATCGTCGAAGGTCCTTTTTACCAGGACGAGTCACAGCATCGATAATTCAATATTCCGGTCGACAGATAGTTTAGTACAAATTCGATGTCCTGTTAAGAGGTGGAGATATAGAAGGTGGAGTAAGAGTAGGAGGTGTAGAAGGAGGATGAGGAGGAGAGGAAAGAGGAGAAGGAGGAAGAGGAGGAGGAGGCGGAGGAGAGATTCGGCGGAGATGTCGACTTAAAACAATTGCGGGTCCAGGGATGGTATGGTATGGCGGGCGAGCGAGTGGTCGGGGGAGGAAGAGGTTTGAGGGGGGTAGTTAGAAACGGCATAGCGGCACGCAATATCCTGACTCCTCTAATTCGATTAGGGAACTAGCTACATAGACGACGAGAGAGGAAACCTGGAATTCCCTTCAGCTTCGAGTCAAACACCGCAGGTACGTGAATCCTCGCGAGAAAGGAGGACAAGCAAGGATACACTAGCAAACCCTCTTCTCCTCCCGGACTGAGGTACTTCCTTCTACCAAGAAGAACGAACAGGAGGAAACGGAGGAAGAGGAGCTGGGAAGGAGGAGGAGGAGGAGGAGGAGGAAGCGTGGTAGTAGTCACCAAATTATCGGACTCGATGGAAGAACCAGTTCAATTTGCCAAATTAATCCGGACCTCCCTATTGCGAAACTAGCTCGTGCCCATGCCCATTCTCTGCAAGCTTATCGATAAAAGATTATTCATTTTCTATTACGATTAAACAGTTTATATATGTATATATACGCGATATTACAAATTTAAATATTTTATTTGCTTTATTTTTCTTTTTCGTTTTTATTCGAATATTAAACAAATATTTGTTTATTAGTTTTTAAATTATCGTCTCACAAAAAGAAAGTGTAAATATTGAAATATTATTTTATGGTATAGAAAAAGTTTTAATATATTATTTAATAAATATTTCTGATATATATTGAAGAATATATTGATATTAATATATAGCACAAATGTTTCAATAAAAATTGTCCTTAGTCATCATCAATGGCACCCCCTGCCATTCCTACGGTCTCCAATTTTACACGACGAAATCCGGCCATGCCCCCTTCGACAAAAGGGGGCTCGTTATAGGAGGGGACAAGCAACAAAGCCCTTTGGACAACCCTGTCCTTCCGTCTAAACTTCCTACCCCTTAATGCAATAGGAACTAGATCTAGGAACTAAACTACAAACCATTTCTATGTTACCGACCATTCCAAAGAATTCTCACCCTCTTGTTAGAAACTAAAATTCAACGACAGATGGAGTGACTATCGTTTTACCAACCCCTTATATTCTCTTTCATGAAACTCTTATTTTATTAACGAGGTTACTTTTAACACGACTTATTCGAATAATACAAAAATGTTTTATAACTTATCAAGTTGTTACGATCTATATAAAAATATTCTTTATTTTTTTTTTATTATATATCCATAAAATATTTTTATTAATTCATTATCTATGTAATATAATAGAATATTATTTGTGATCATAATTATATATATGAAAGCGGATTAAATGATAAAACGATGTGCAAAATTGATTTTATATGAATTATATATATATAATTATTAATAAATATAAAATAAATCATGTGTGAAAATTAATAATTATAATTATTTCGTGTAATGATTACTGGCACACATTAATTACACAATTTAAAAAGAAAAAAAAAAGAAAATTAATCTAAAAAAAAGAACATATTTCTTTCATCGTTAAATTTACATTAAAAGGAATGAGTGATGCATATTTTGCATAGATCACAACAGCAGTCTATGTATACGTTACTTCTCACTTTTTTCTTCTCTCTCTCTTTCTATTTCACTCTTTCCGTCGTTCACTTTCTTCTGGTAGTTCCTTGTCACTCTTCCTCATTCGCCCACACTTTCTCTTTTTCCTCTTCAACATCGAAGCGCAGAGACGGCTTAGCCGTGAATGGCCTGACGTATCGCCGGCATGTCTGTGTCTGACACCTCGGATTTTTCCATTAAATTTTCCCGACGCGAAAATCTATCACAGGTTACAGTTCCGGAAAAAAACTGCTTCAGCTCTGTAAAGCGATTCCCATTACCATCGCTCGAGATTCCACAAAACCCCGTGGAAGAGATGGCCCACCACCTTCGCGATTTTACACACCTTCCCAAACACACACACACACGCACAGAAAAATGTACAACCATACCGTACACAAATGTTTCTACCTTTGTTTCTAATTTTTTTACGACACTTTCTTTTTTTTTCCTCGCTCTAAATCAACGTCCAACGTTTGTCATTTTACTTTTTTGTTTGTTCAATTATACTCAGAATAAAAAAAACCAAACACATTTTAACGACGAACAAATAAGTATGAGAGTCGTAGTTTTGCTATAATAAAAAAAAAGTAATAATAATAATTATTAAATACCAATAATTAAATAATTACGAACTATTAAAAGAAAAACAAAAAGAAGAAGAAGAGAAAGAAGGATACAAAAATAAATTGATTTAATCGCATTGGGTGGAACAAAGTTAATTCGATATAAAAATAATAAAGCTTCGTGAAGATGAGAAAGAAAAAGAGAGAGAGAGAGAAAGAGAGAATTAGAAAACAGTAAACAAGGTAAAAGGGAAAGTACGGCGGGAAGTAAGAAAATGGATCGACTTCATATTTCTCGTGTATCCAAGTTCTTAGTCCTTTGTACCGAAGCTCGTATATAAGTCCTAGGCCAATAGGGTTGCGTCGGCTTTGCGTAAATACGGATTTCGCGCGTCTCGTTCAAACAAGGGCCGTTCAAATACAGATGGAGTTTCCGGGGTCGAATGTTTGCCTTGATAATAATAAGATCGACTAATTTATCGATAAGAATATATTCAATTTTTGTTATCCATTTATCACGTAATTAATGCAACTAACAAACGTACACAAAGTAAATATAATAAACCAATGTTTGTGTGTGTACACGTGAAAAATTTCAAATATTATATATATAAATCATATATAATCAAATTATAATAATAATTTAATATGATTTAAAAAATTAAAAAAAAGTCATTTCATTTATTACATCCATTTAGAAAAATAATATTCAAAGCATCTCTGCGGATAAGTAAAGAAAAGGAATAAGAAAAGCTTGTATAGTAGGAATTGTGCCTAATACCCACGTGATACTCTACACAGGAATAGGAAGAAGAGAATGAGGAGGAGGAGGAGGAGGGAGAGGAAGAGGAGGTAGAGAGACGTCGAGGAGGAGCAGCTTCATTTTTCAAGGAATCTGCGGGAAAATGCAAATGCGCGGGGCATCTGGCAACAATGGCCGTGGTCTCGGCCCCTATTTTAAGGGTTGCTTTTTCGGTCGGGGAAGGTGGTGGTGGTGGTGGTGGTGATGGTGATGGTAGGTAGTAATAGAAGTAGTAGTAGTAGTAGTAGTAGTAGTAATAGTAGTAGTAGTAGTAGTTGTGGTGGTAACTGTAGTAGTGGTGGTGACGATGGTGATGGTGGTGGTGGTGGTGGTGGTGGTAGTGGGCAGGGGTGGCTCAGTCCGGGGAAGCTTTGCCGGCCATGCAAAGCAGGCAGAAACCGTAACGTTGGATAGGAGTAAAAGAGAAAGAGAAAGACAGATAGATAGAAAGTGAGTGAGAGAGAGAGAGTGAGAGAAAGAGAGAGAGGGAGGTAAGAGGGGGTGGAAAGCGGTAACCCCGACCGACCTCGGCTATATACTGACTCTCCCAACCCCCTAATAAGGGTGGACAGCCACGATCGATTAGGTGGGCTACCCACCCACCTTTCTCCCAAACCTCCCTCCCTCTTCCTCTCGGTTTGAAACCATCTACCATTCGTTCTACCTCACCGAAAGTATCTTCTCCGTAGTGAAACGTAAGTATATTTATATATATATTATAAAAAAAAAAAAACAAAAGAAATATAAATGCTTTGTATTAGATTATTTTCATTCTACCATAATGTTTGATCATTCTTAAATGATAAAATATCAGTCACACAGTTTCATTTAATATTGTAGTAGTAGTAGTAGTAGTAGTTATACGCTTTTATCGTCGTCCAACGAAAGGCTAACAATAAGGAACGATCTCTCAAGTAGTTAAGTTAACTTTCACCTCGCTCGTTCTACCAAAACTTTGCTTGAGTCTACTCTCTCTCTCTCTCTTTCTCACTTGCTCTCTCTTACGGTGTACTTTCGTAGGTAAGTCACACTCGCATGCATCGTGCTGTACCGACTTGTAAACTACCTTAGCAGCTACACTCTACTTCTCTCTTCCTCACTCTGTTACTCACTCACTCATTCTCTCTCTCTCTTTCTCTCTCTCTCTCTCTCTCTCTATTACTTGTGAAGGAGTACAGGAAGAAAAAGAGTTTTCTCGCGGACGTAACGCTTAATGAAAACGCTCGACAACGTGAAGAGTAGAAGTATCTACTCTTCCTCTCGCTTAACTCTGATGTTACTTTACGAGATTAGTGTGAAAAAGAGAAAAAAGGGATCGAAATTTGTACTCTCTTTTCTTTGCTTGGTTTTAAGGGTTGCTCTTGTAAACGATATTTTCTTCTCTCTTTCTTTCTCTCTCTTTCTAACTGATCCTTTCCTTCTCTATCACCTCCTCCCCACTACCAATACCATCACCCTTCTCCCTTTTTTTTATCCACATCTTTTTTCTCTTTCTCACGAATCGGAAATAAATTATACGAGCTTTCTAAAATATTGCCTATATATTTTCGAGTTAAACTCGGGCGATCGGAACAGCAGCAACAACATTGGCTTACGTTACGCGGGTATAGGTTCTCTATTTTAAAATTTGTTGTTAATTCTCTGGAAAAAGAAATAAAAGGGATACCGAAGGGATCCCCAAGTCTCGAACCTTGCCAAGTCGAACCTCGACCGTGAACACTCTCGGTCTCCTCCAATTGTTGGAATCGATATTAAGTGCAGTGATGTCACCCGTTAGATGTGTCTCGTTATTTCAGACGATTCCTTATCCCTCTCTCTCTCTCTCTCTCTCTTTCTGTTTCTGTTTCTCTTTCTCTTTCTCCCTCCCTGATTGTGAATCCTCGCACTCGACTTTAACTGAATCGAGACTAGTGAGGCTTCAAAGATGAATCATGTATGCATGCAGTAACGACGAACTTTATGGATCACAATTTTCAACACAACACGGTCAAAATCAATCAACGTTTTAATAATTGAATTAAATTTTGTTTTAATTTTTTATTTAAATTAGTAATTTCTCTCGTCCACACAAAAATAAAATTATTAATAAATAAGTATCGTAGGGAATTTGGACATTAAAAAGAAATAGAATTTAGTTTTGATTAATTGGATTTTGATTAATCTCTAAAGTTCAGCGTCTTTTTTTTATTTGAGCAGACATACATTCTTGTAATATTCGAAAAACTAAACATCTAAACTTCGTTATCTCTTAATCCGTTATATTTGAACACTCAAACAATACTTTTATTTAAATATTATCGAATATTTGTAACATTTTGTTTGAAACTACAAAGAGATTAATCGTATATTTTAATAAAATAATTCTCGACGATATTTCGATTATAAACAATTGTGTAAATTTGTTATATATTATTTCGTTGAAATGAAAATTATTCGTAACGATAGGAAAATGAAAATGTTGTTGTTATTAAAATATGATTAGATAACTAAAAATGTGACGAACGAATGAATAATGGAACACATGATAAAAAGTAAAAAAGTATAACAGACATTTTGGAAAAAGAAAAAAAAAAAATAAAAGGTAGGAGGGAAAGAGTAAAAGAAGAAACAGAAAAGGAAGATGAGAAGAAGAATAGAAGAAGAAAACTGATATCCTTGGAATTTTCATATCGACACAGAATGACAGTTTTTTAATATTAAATTCTTCTCGGCCTTTTGACTTCCTTTTTCTCTTATTCGTCGTCCTCGTCGCCGTCGTCGTCGTCGTCGTCTTCGTCGTCCCTCGAGAAAGTTCACCACGAATGAAACGATGAAAGGGAAAAGAAGAGAAGTTGACCGAGAAAGAAAAAAAAAAGGAGAACAAGCTTAGATACGCGCCACGTTGAAAGAAGAAAAGGGAGGAGAGAAAATAAAAAAATTAAAAAATAAAAGAAAGTGAAAGAAGAAAATAAAACGAAAGAAAGAAGAAGGAGAAGAAAAAGAAGAAGTGGAAAAGATGCTAATTTTCATTCCTTATTCATACGTTTCCGGCCTCTCCTAGATTTAATGCGGCCTCGAAACTCTTAAACGAAGCTTTTCCGCTTAACATCTTAAACTGCTTCTTCATTTTATCTCACGCATGAACTATCTTAAAACATATTTCGATATCTTCCGATAACGATTAAGATACTTTACAACTTTTACTTCGATAAAAACATCGTTATAATTTTTACGTAATTTTCATCATTTTTATGCAACATTATATCCTAATTAAAATATTAGAAAAAATTCGTTAGAATTAAAAAATGAATTTATTTTTAAAATACAAATATTATTAATAATAATAGCAATATTTGAAGCGTCCCGATAAAAAATTGAAATATTTTTTCTTTCCTTTTATTTTTTATATCGTCAATTAATTTTCATGAAAAAAAAAAAAAAAAAAAGAAAAATATAAAAATACTAATAAAAATATTTGAGGCATCGATTGAGAAGCTAAAATAGGATGAAATAATCCTGTCGGTTTTTTTTTTTATTTGTTTCTTTTTTCTTCTCTTTACTCTCTCTCTCTCTCTCTCTCTCTCTTTATGGTACAAAACCGAAGAGCAATAAATATCTAATAAATTTCTAGCCGAGTGATCGTAGACTCATCTTTTTCCCTTGCTCGATTCCCAGTTAAGGGGTAAGGGCAAAGAAAAGGGACACAGGGCTATATGAAACGGGTAGGTCGCGCTACAAAACCCAAAACAGTTTTCACGGAGACTGTCATTAATTTTGTTATTTATTTTCACAGTTTCTTTATGAAAGAGAAAAATGTATAAGAGGTGGTATAGATGATAGAAATATAGATAGAGATGGATAGATAAATAGATAAAGAGAGAAAGAGAGAGAAAAAAAAAGAAAAGAAAAAGAGAGAGCAGTAGCAGCAGCAGCAGCATCCCATCTAGGTGAATGAAAATCGTGACAATTTTTGGGGGATCGAAAAAACAACCCCTTCTCTTTCTTTCTTTTTTCCATTCTCATTCTCGCTCATTCTTTCTCTCTCTCTCTCTCTCTTTCACTCACTATTTCATCCCTTCTTTTTTTCTCTAATGTATTGTCGAGTCGAGTGCGAGTTTTTAACCCTTAAAAATTTGGAAGGGTGCACCGAGTTTTCAAAGACAGACGGGGCACAGAAGTCGACACACAGAGGGTTCGTTGATGCAGTGAGAAAGAAAGCCGTTCACTTCTATCTATCTTTTTTTTTTTCCTCTCTCTCTCTCTCTCTCTCTCTCTCTCTCTCTCTCATATTCGTATGATAGGAGTGCATGAGAAAAAAAGAAAGAGATAGGGAGGAAAAAAATCGCAAGGCTGAAAGGAAGGATTACATAAGGGATTTTGGTTTTCGCGTTTCATCTGGACCAAAGCCGATTTCCTGATTTTTCGTCTTTCCTCTGATGGTACTTGAATTAGGTGTGTATTGTATGAATAAGAAAGAGTGAGAGAGAGGGAAGAAGAAGGAAAGAGAATACAGCTTGAGTCCTCCTAGCTTCTCTATCCGACTTCGTGACGTCGCATATTAAGTCGCGTTCGAACCTTTAATGGGTTTCTCGTTCAACCAAAACCCCTCCTGAACGATACAACCACTTCTCCTAATATCGTGGATGAAGTATGTAGCTACTAGTTCTCTATATAATATCTATCTTCCTATCTTCACCGACCCTTTGAAGTATGATACGGAAGATCACGAGAATGATAAGAAAAATTGAGAAAAAAAGAAAAAAATATATATATAGTCGAGAAGAGAAATAATTTTTTTCGTTGGTTTTGTCTTATTAATAATCATAATAATAACGTACTAATACCGTTAACTGTTATTTCTTTTTTTCTTCTTCCTTTTTTTTTCCTCCTTTTTCTTTAATGACGCCTCGAAGTATAATATTAATAACAAGAGAAGAGGAGGGTGGGAGGGAGGGAGGGGAGGTGAGGGGAGGGAGGAAGGATGACGAGGAAAATTAATTAAAAATTAAAAAAAAATATCGCGCTCGCGTAAGAGAAGAAATATTTTTCTCTTTTTAGCTCTGTAACTAAGAATTTTCTCTCTCTTTTTTTATTTTTTTACCGACGTTTTAAATTATAACAAGAAATTATTAAAAAAAACAAACAAACACAAATGACAATATCAATCAACGAGTAAATAAATTTTCAATTAGCGAAATAAAATTTATATACGAGATATAATGTAGTATTCTTAATTTAAAAAGAAAAAATCTTCGATCTAATGACATTTTTGTTGTTGTTGTCCTTGTTGTCTTGGTTTATTAGACGAGATGAGTATAGGAAAATAAATAAAAAAAAAAAAATCGAAAAGAGTAAGACCTAAGTCACGTATCATAGATGATCGGGTGTGTTTGTTTGGACAACGGCTTTCTCTAGGTTCGTGAGAAAGGTGCTCAAACATTTCTGCGATTCAATGACGCTATAGGTATCGATCAAAAATATATTAGTCCCTGATATGACACTGCGGAGTGTTTTTTTTTTTTCTTCTCGGGGTGTCGTGACAGAAGGGGTGGGATTCTGCAATCGGTGAAAGAAGAGAAGAGAAGAAACGATGCCACTTTTTTCTTTTTTTTCATACTCCAGAAAAACTCACGCATACACATACCCATATATATATATACACACACATATATATAAAGAGAAAGAGAAATGATCGGACAAAAGCAAGCTTGGGTATACCTGCTCTTGCGAATAAAAAAAAAAGGGTTCTACCTGCAAAGTAAAAGCTGAAAGAGTGAGAGAGACGGGAAGATGTAGAAGAAGAAGAAGAAAAAAAAACAAGCCGGGCAAATTAATGATTTAGTGTCAGTTCCGATATCTAGGGTGACGGGTTAGTTCTCTCTTCTTCTTTAAATTTTTTTTTTCTTTTTTTTTTACTATCACTCTGTCTCTCTTTCTTTCTTCTCTAAATGTTCGATCTATCGATCGGTTCGTTCTCTCCCCTCTCACTCTTATTTCGGTCCTCCTTTGCCAAAAAAGGGGGTCACATGTGTGGCGTTACACATTTTTTTTTTTTTTTTTGCAACGGATTTCTCTATTCCTTTCTTCTTCCTTCCTCATATTTTCTCTTTCTTTCTATCTTTCAATCCAACAGCTTTCGTGGAGTATATAGGGAGAGAAGAACATCCTATTACTATTACTATACTACTACACCACCACTACTATTACTACTACTACTACTACTATTGCTATTACTACTCCTTGGGAAACCCTTTCTACTAGTTTCCCGAGTGTGAAAAACCACGGATAGGATCGCGGAAGTCATCCACAGTTCTCGAGATTTACGAGACACGTCTATTGCATGTTCGACCAGCTCGAAAGGACGTTTCTGTGTCGTGAAAAGAAATGGGTGGTGGTGGGGAGAGAGGGGTAGGGGAGAGGGGGGCTCAGGGAAACAAATATATGAGAACTTTTAGAAGGATATCGACTTGGAAAAAAACAAAAAAAGACAAAGATATGATTTATCACGCGCGAGTTACGATTTAATTCTAATATTAATTTCTTCTATTTATCATTCCTTTTACTATTATTCTATGTTTTTCTTTTTGTACT
Source organism: Polistes canadensis (assembly GCF_001313835.1). Taxonomy (NCBI): domain Eukaryota; kingdom Metazoa; phylum Arthropoda; class Insecta; order Hymenoptera; family Vespidae; genus Polistes; species Polistes canadensis. The sequence goes on from NW_014569652.1 coordinate 77,232, forward strand.
ATATATAAATGTAAAGAGACACGCGCGTTTTTCCGCAAATAACTCGAAAATGGCGACATGGCGATGTAGCTTTATAGGGTTATTTGGAGTTTACAGTGAGGGTGGAGCCATCGTTTCTCCAAATATATATATATATATATATATATATACATCTAAGTATATATATATATGTATGTAGAAGTCTAGAAAGGTCTTCGCGTTCAGTTGCTCGTCCCGCGGGACGACCCAAGCCGATCCTGTTCAAAAATTGAAGGACGTCAGGACCGAAAACTGCATCCCACGCTGACCAAGGGAGCTTCGTGGCTGTTCTCGTGGGAACACGAGACGAAAATTCGGAATTTAAATTCAAATTCAAGAATCGCTCTTCTTCTTCTTCTTCTATTTTTTTTTTTGCTTCCTCCCCCCCCCCCGCTCTCTCTCTCTCTGACTCTTTTTTTTTTCTATCCTTTTTTGATCTCAAAGCTAAGGATACACCCTCGTGGAATTGGTACATCGTTTTGATCTATAACTCGAATCCTGGGACGACCTCTACTAGGACAGCCATATATATTTGTATATAGATAATACATATACGTATAACATATACGTGAATTCGATATAACTGGAAATATACATAGATGTGTGGATTGTAAGAATGTATGCGCGTGGAAAGTACCAAGGGACGAGTTATGTTTCGTCCTCGATCCTTTCGTGAAACGACAAGAAATCCCTATAGGCCTTCGCCTACCTTTAATCATTTTATTTCTAACGTTTTTTTTTTTTTAAGCACACCCACACGTGGAATATACCTTAATTTTTAATTGTTTTCTTTCTTTTTTTTTTCCTTTTTCTTTCTAATAAAATCGAATAATTTACATTTAACAGACTTTTACAATGCAGGAGTAATAGGTTCTATTATCGTTCAATATTTAACGTAATATTTCTTTAACATTTTAAACCTTTTTAAAATTATTTTACTTAGTTTTCTGTGTATCCGTTAAAATTTACTGGAGATAAATAATGTGTTAAAAATCGAGAAATTTTTCTAACTTACACGTTTATTAAATCGACGAGAATATTTCAGATATAATATCCGAAATTATATATTAAAAATTGAATAAAAAAGATTATTTTTTTGTGATAATTTACAGACAAGAAAGATAAAAATAATGTCAATAATTTGCAACCATTAAAGGAAGAATGAAAAAGTGTCTTTTTCAGAGACGTCTTCTCAAGATATTGTCCAAGTATGATATTTTTGCGAATTCTTTCCATCTACGTGAAGTAAAAAGGATGGAGGAGAAAAGGAAAGGAAAGGAAAGGGAATCGTGTCGGGTTATCATCGATGTATATTTTCATCGATGTAAATTCGAAAGTTGTGTGCGAATATAACTCGTATAGGTGTGTATAAGTTACTACCACTATACTTGAAGGCTCCTCCATTAGCATGTTTGCGTTACGGGATCCGGGAGTTCTCTAAGTGATGTTTTGTGCCGCACTATTCGAAATCGTCTTTTATATTGTCGAGAAACTCGTCCATTCCTCGGACGATGACGTCACGAAAAATTCTTATCGACAAATATTCTCAAGCACTTTGAAATATACATCTTATCATAGAACGAAATTTTACGAATAAAACAAATTCGATCAAAAATCGTATAAATCTCAGTTGATACTTATCGAATTGTCAGAATAAATTCTTTTTTTTTTTTTTGAGAAAGAAAGAAAGAACCCGCACGCACCGATACATATGTATGTAAATATACATGTATATTAAATATACATAGGTACTAGGATATTTAAGAGATATGAAATAAGCCGACGGGTCGAAAAGAGGTGTGTTGGCACGTGGTCAAGAAATGTCAAAACTAGTTTTCTTGAAAGTTTTCAAGGCACGTCTTAAAAAGGGTTTTTCTAGAGGTCTTGCCCTAGAAGGGTCAGCCTGAACTTCCGTCGGCCTTTTCTTACGGGTCAAAAACTGGACTGTGGGCACACGCCACTATTTCAAGATTCAACCCTAACCTTTTTATCGAATTCAAAAAGGACTAGCGGTAAGGTAAACTGGTACGAACCACTTTGTACTTTTCTTTCTTCGAGGTAATAACACGACCTTGGAAAATATCTCAAGGATATTGATAGAGTAACATTAATGTTAAGTTAAAAGTCTCGAACCATCGTTTTGTTATCCGTCAAATCAAATCATCTTAAAGATATCACACTACTCAAAACCGGAACCTCTTAAGCTAACAATTTCTATCTCTACTCTCTTTTCCAAAGCCCTTCCTTATTTCCTTAGCAAAAATAACCTTCCACCACTACCGAAAAGGTCGAAAGTTCGATCCTGGAATTTCGCAATCTCATCGTTCCTTCTTACAACCACAGCTCATATTTTATTTTCTTCCACAACCGTAATAAATCTCTTTCTCTCTTTGCTGTATATAATTTCTTTCTATATTTTTACGCGTCATATTTCGATTAAAAAAAAAAAAAAAAACAAAAAAAAAAAAAGAAAGAAAAAGGAATATCAAATAATGATACAAAAAAAGAAAAAAAAAAGAAAGAAAGATAATCTCTCAAACGTTACACGAATAATAATGTCTATCGTGTCCGCCATTTCACTTTGGACCCCCGTTTCGTCCAACCTCCCCAAGCTGTACGTGGTATTGATAAAAAAAAATAGAGCCGCCCTATTGGCCAACCGGACCGTGGGGTGACCTCACCCCTTCTCAATGCTGACCAAGCAGGAGCACTCACTAGAACTCTTCTCGTATAGGCTCGTTCCTGTATACGTGTTATACACATTCTTAATCTGAATTTGTGTATGACTCATACGTGACATCTACATTCGTATGTACGTGTATTATCGCGCTTATACATATACGTATATTTTACAATACCGTTAAAAGAATACACCCTCGACATTTTCCTTTTTATTCTTTTCTTTTTTTTTTTGTACTTCCCACTCTTTCTCTCTTACACACCCCTTCTTTTTCTCTCTCTCTCTCTTTTCTTTTACGCTAATCACGAGAATATTGATTCCTCGGCACGTCACGTTGCAAGCAAAGCAAACGGTCAATTACTCGAGTCCAATACCACACAAGTGCATAGAGTAATTATACTTTCCAAGCACACTTTCTCAAATAACGTTCGAGTATACCCCCTTCGATCCTTCAATCAATATCATTTTCTTAAGAAAAAATATTAATTTGAAAATAACAAATATAAATAAAAATCCCTCCACCCACCACCCGTCCACCCATCGCCAGAAATAGAAACAATTAGGAATTTTATTAGAGATCGTTTTTTTTTTAAATCGAGTGTTACGATATTTTCTACTGTGGAACAATAATGACGATTTGTAAAAATAAAAAAAAAAGCGAGTTAAAAAGAAAAAGTACAACAACCGAGATAGAAGGATTACGTCAATAAATTAATTAATCGTATCGTTAAACCCGAGAATATCATCCGAAGTTGACAATAAACCAATGATAAATCCTTACTCTCGTAACATTCTAGATAATTACACGTTTTATCTTGGCAAACTTATGCAATATTAAATCCAACGGATACGACAATGTCTATTTAAGAACAACTAGTACGTCATTATAATTATGTTCTTGTTATTATCATCATCATCATCATTATCATTCTCGACAATTAAGCCATCCAATCTACGTCTCTAATTTTTAATCTCCAAACTCCGATTATATACGAGATTTTCGATTTCCATTATATCTAATTTAAAGAGAGTTTATTAGATTAAATAATGATTTTGTAAAAGTATACCTTGGATAGAAGGAAAAAAAAAACGAAGAAAAACAGAAGTACAATTAATTCGTCAGAATTTTCTTCCTCAAGATCTTCACACACGATCACGATCTTCCCTTAAGCAAGTTCGAAACGTAACTGAGATCATATATGAAAAATTCACATCTCACAAGAGGTGTGATAGGGCCTGGAAAGAAAAAAAAAATTTTTACCTGAGGCGACCTTTCTGAAGGAGTGGGGATCAGGTAGTAAAGGGTTTAGTGGTAAGACCCCCCATTATGTAATCCCGATTCTTTATTCAACATCTCTCTCTCTCTCTCTCTCTTTTTCTTTTTTTTCATTTCCTTATGCAAGAATCCCTTCACTAGGACACAATCAAAATTTTATTGGTGTGCGAATAATGGGGAATGCAAATGGATGATTCTACTCGTTAGTATGACACGAATACGTTTCAAGAAAATTTAATTAGAATCACGAATGGTTGAATGTTAAAATGTTTCATTGACTTGTATATGCGTACACATACACATACATACACATATAAATATTAATAATATTGATTCGGGGAAAAAGTTTGTTCGTATATTACTTTAAAATCGCATGACTCTATGATATAATATTAATTGCATTTAATAATAATTACGTGAGTTTATAGAAAATTATTTGAAGAAAACTAGTTAAGAAATATTATAAGCAAAAAAGATTTGTTGAAATTTTATATATTAAAATACGAAGAAACTTTTTCCTTGAACCAATGTATATATATGTAAAGTAGGTAAAGTAAACGACTTCTTTACAACGTTCTTCCAAACCTTATAGATCAACTATAGATCTATATATACATGTATACAACATATACACATACACACATATATATATAAGTTTATATTTTAGAAAATATCCACTTTTATGAGCGGTGTTTGAAATAGTAGCGACGAAGTGTAGACGCCTATGTGACCACGTGTTCCTAGAATGTAAAGTATTACGATCATAGAACTATCCTGTGTTTGTATGGGTTTATATATTTTTACATGTGTATATGTATAGTAGAAACTATCTAGGATGTAAATACGTACACGCGATAAAATTCTCGTGCTAAAGATGTCGAATACGTAAATATGTGAATTTGTATTTGTACGTCCGTATGTGTGTGTGTGTGTATTCGTGACTACCTGAGATGCAAAATGCAACGTATATGTATGTATGTATGTATGTATGTACTATTACTAATACTATTACCGAAACATCAGCAACGACAGCAGTCAGTTGGAGAAAGAAAGAAAGAAATAAAGAAAAAAAGAAAGAAAGAAAAAAAAAATATAATTTAATTTATTTTTATCCCGCTGCGAAGCTACCCTGAAGTTCGGGTAAAGGGTTGCTACTTTTACTAAACCAGAACCAGATGACGCGTCTTCTAATTTCCTGTATGAAAAGCAAAACCGATCGAATCTCTCGTCACCTGGTGGTAACTTTTTCAAAATGATCTGTAATAGAAAAAATGAACAAAAAAAAATAAATTTAATTAAAAAAAAAAGAAATAGAAGAGACGAAATTGTTTAGCTCTCTTTGTTCTTCACATATTTTTCTTACCACGAATCTTTCAACCCTTTTTTCTTCTTTTTTTTCAAAGATTCTATTAACTTCTTTAGAAATTCTAGAACATGTGCTTGATTTTGTTGAATTGATTTTTATTATAACATTTATATATATTTTTTTATTGAATTATTTTGAACAATTGTAACGCGCGTGAATTCTTTATTACTGAAATAAAATTTGTATAACTTTAAATTCGATTAAATAAAATATAAAAAAAGTAATCGAATGAAAAAGATTAATTTATTTGTTCATATACACAAACACCTGTGTCTAACGTAATTTGTATTGATATATTTATTTATTTACTTTATCTTTTTTTGTTTTATTTGAAAAGGGTAGAGAAGTAACCTGCAGTGACCAACCTGTTTCGCAGGAACTAACGAAAATCGAAGTGCTTGAGTTCACCCCTCGTACCGGATTACGCGTTTTTCAGGGAAAAGCAAAAAAAAAAAGAGAAAAGGAGGAAAAAAAACGAACGTACCGTTGACGACACAATAGGCCAAGGGTGGTTTTGGGTGAAAAAACCTGAAAACCGACACCAAAACAGGGCGGGGAGCGAGAAATTGGCGACAAAGAACTCAAATAATACAACTAAAGTGGTCCTATCTGATTCTATGCCTATTGCAATTTTCTTTTTTTTTTTTTTTTTTTCGAACACAAACCTATACACGAACAACCGAATTTAGGGTCTTTTTCGATGACTTATCGAATTTATCCACTTGTTGCGATCGTTTTCGATAAATGAATTCACCTAATTTGTATTTTTTTCTTTCTTTCTTTCTTCCCCATGAATACAAACTCATAAATATTCAAATTATGATTCTAATTGGAATCTTTCGCGTGTGATCCTATACTGAAAGAGAAAGAGAGAGATAGAGAGAGACAGAAAGATGGCGTAAAAGTAAAGTGAGATAGGCAACACGCAAACTCACCCTTAAAATACTCGAAACGTTTTGAATACCTTATCTCGGGCATCTTTAGAACCCTCGAGTTCGCTCGAACGCGTTTAAGAATTATCCGAAATCTCCCGACTACTACTACTACTACTACTACTACTATTACGACTAGCGAATGTTTGCCAGAGAGAGAGAGAGAGAGAGTTTTTCTTCCTCGAATAATATCCTTCTAACTGATCGAAATCTTCATTGTCGAATCAAAAAAAAAAAAAAAAGGAAAGAAAAAAAATAAAGGAAAGAAAGGAAGAACCTTCTATTACTTTCTCGCTCTTCAGAAAAGGGTTCCCGCTTCCAAATTACCTCGAGTGGATTCACTTGTCAAACTGTAGGCCATTTTACAGTAAGTTCAAGTGGTGATCATTTATTATCATCCCAGATATCGCTACAGTCCTCTAAACGATCTGATTCAACTAATTATACTTAACTATTTCGATGTAGGATAATTACTAGAAATTAAATCCCAAAGGGATAGATCATTTACAATATCTAAATGATTAGTAACACTTTGTCTTACGGATAAATATAATTTAATCTAATTATTTATTATATATATATATATATCGAAATATTTTTCACGATATATTATATAATGATTAAAAGAGAACAAGATTTTATCTAGAAATTAATCAATTGAAATATAATTATTACTATAAATAAAATGTTTAAGAGAAAGATCATTTAGGCACTACCATCT
>NW_014569652.1:86149-102522 GCF_001313835.1 Polistes canadensis
AATGAATTTTATCTTATATATTAAAATAAACGTGATGATAATTTTCATTTGTAAAAATTGATTTAACGACTTATAATATAATACAAAATAATTGTAAAATACATATAAATAAATTATAAAATCAATGTTTATCAATATTTCTCTACTTATCAACGATAATCATAATTATTGATACAGAGAACATATATATATATATTTCATTAATTATTTCTTTCTTTTATGTTATTAAATATATGCTATATCTATGACACACAAAAATGAATAAAATAACAAAAGCGGTTAATCGTTGTTATCATTTATGAATTAAATAAAATAAAAAAAGAATATAATGTGATAATATTGTACATCGAAATATGATAATAATATGGAAAAAAGGAAATAAAAAAAAAAATAAAAATAACAAACAAAAAGATATAGAACAAGGGTATGAAAAAAGAAAGTATACCAGGGATAAAAAGAAAAACAGGAATAGTTATCTAGTCCTGTGGTCCTCTTCTGCGGTGAGGGCTTTGATTTACGAGAATCGTGACGTGCCATTTGTCGAGGGAGCCCTTCCTTCGGACAACGGAACGTCCTTCTTATCGGTAGGCAGCAGCGGCCATTTTCTAAAGCTCCATCCTTTTCTCGCCAAAGCTTCGTTTCCCTTTTCTAGCGTGGCAAAAGCACAAAGACTATCCTAATGCGAAAAGAAGGGATTAGGAGTCGCGAGCATGGGAAAAAACTTGCGCAGCCATCTCGGGACTTTAATTTCCAGCTTATATAAGAGGATCAAGTCATTTTCTCTCTCTCTCTCTTTCTTATCCTTTTCCTTGAGATATTTTTTCTATCTCATTCGTCGCGAAAATAAATTATTTTCAAATCGAAATAACACTATTCACGAATAGACGATCCGAGATGAAAAAAGAATAAAATATTTACAAATAAATTGACGAAATAATTTAATCTAATTTATATCATATCATATATTTTTTTTTGTGCTGCCAATAATTTTCGCCCACGTACCTTAATCTAAAAAAAGAAAAAAGAAGGATAAAAAATAAATCAAATAACATGATCAAAAAATGAAAAATAATATCATTCTCGTATGAATAATAATATCTTGAAACGAAGCGTGTATCAAAAACCAAACTTACGATATATATTGTTCGAATAGAGATAATTCAAATGTTAGAAAATTTAATAATTACAAAATTAAAGGGAAAGTACAAAAAAAAATCGAATTGTATGAACGAAATGTGAAAAAATAAACGAATATAAGTTATACATACCAAACCGTGTAACGCAGCGGCGAAAAAATCTTCAAATACGCATACTCTCGTACGAGAAAAAAAAAAACAAAAAAAAAAAAAACATAACGTTTGGAAACGAGCAAGTATAATATACATGTAGGTTGCGTTTTATGCGCGGTTGGCTAAAAAATTCAGGAAAGTCTTTTGGTAACGTTGACGGGTCCCGTACTTTTGCTCGACGGATATCAGAGGTAAAAAAGAAAGAGGGAGAAATAGAGAAAGAGAAAGAGATAGAGAGGAGGAAAAGAAGAAAAAAAAAAAAAAGAGAAAAAGAATCGTCGTAGTCGTCGTCGTCGTCAAAGGTCGTCGTAGTACTTCTCTTTCTCTGTTGCTCTTGAAAAGGGCTGAATTCGACTACAGGCCGAAATTAAGCCAACCCAACCTTCCTCCTCTATCTGTGTCCCTTCCGTCCTGGATACTCGTCGGGGATACGAAAAAAGGAAAGAAAGAAAAAAAAAAGAACTAAAGATAAAAAGAGTGAGAGAGAGAGAAAGAGAGAGAGAGAGAGAGAGAAGGCAAAGGCACGCGAGGGGGTGGTGGTAGGATCGATATCAGCATAGCGGGGCTACATTTTTCAGAACATTGGGTACCTTCGTGGTAAGCCGGTCGTATGTATTCTTATGGACCACCCTGTTTATGGCGCGCAATTTATTTCAAAATCGAAGGTAATGGCCGCCGGTTTACGCTCGCTACGAAATTCCCATCCCTGAGCACCGTTTCTTCGTCACTTTCTTTTTGCTTTCTTTTCTTTTCTTTTCTTTTCTTTTCTTTTCTTTCTCTCTCTCTCTCTCTCTCTTTTATTCTTCTCATTTTCTCTATTTTTATCTCGCTCGGTTTCACGCATCCTCCTCCCCCCCATAGTTATGTGTGTTATATCACGTATACACGGCTCGCGACCACATTAAAATTTCAAACAAATACAAAAATGGCCCCGACCAGGCCGAACATCTATTGCCTTCTTTCTATAATTCTCTTTCTCTCTTTCTCTTTATATGTATATTTGCGCACGCGTGTATATATGTATGTGGGGGTGTATTGGGTGTTGTGTGTGTGTACGTTTGTTCTCTGAATAACAAAGAAGACGACGAAAAATACAAGAACAGCAGTAGCAGTAGCAGCAGCATCGGGGAAAAGCGGCTGGATATATTTCGAAGAAATGCTTCGAAATATGCCGCGAGCTTGCAACCGTTGGTTGTTGCATCGATATCCGGATGCGCTTTTCTTTTCTCTACCTCGTTGCTCCACTATCCCGTTTGTTTTATATCATCGCGTGTTATCGAACAATATTCGTTCGGTATCCCACCCCACCCCCACCCCCACCTCCGATGTAAATAAAGAAAATAAACGATCCATTTATTTATTTGTTGGTTTCTTTTTTTTTTTATTTCTTTCCTCCCTTATTTTTTCATTGTCCATGACGTCTTCTTCCATTTCACTTTAAAACATTAAACATTTTTTTATCTAATATTTCATTGTCCTATTCAATTATATTCTAATACATCTAATATCTATTTGTAAAGAAAGAAAAACGTAATCTATTTTAATTTCTTCTTCTTATTCTTATTCTTCTTCTTGCATATCCTTGTAAAAAGGAATCCTTTAAACCATTATATTTCCTACATACATACATACATACATACATACATACGTAGATACATATGTATATACGTATTTGTATATTGCACTTACGTATTTTTGCACTCGTCGTGCACCTCGTAGGAGATCGTTAAATAAAGAACTTGACAAAACTTTCACTACTTCGTAGCGATATCACACACGTTGCGGATTTACCACGGCTTTGCGGGACTTTGCAAAATATTTCCTATACGCTGCAAAAGAAATTTCCTTTCGCGGGTTTCGCGTTAACTTTTTGCCGACCATCCCCTTCTGCACACCTTTATACCACTTTTCCCACTATGGATAAGCGCAAGTTCTACCGAGAAGGGGGATAAAGGGGGGTGGGTGTATCGAGAAAGAGAACAGAAACAGTAACTCAAAGAGAAAGAAAAAGAGAAATGCATGTAGTGAGAAAAGAAAAAGAAAGAAAGAGAGAGAGAGAGAGAGTATTAAAATGAAGGCTGGTGGTTCGCATTGAATTTCTTTTTTTTTTTTGTTCACTCTTTATCTACTTTTTTTTTTTTTTTAACACTCGGACTTATATACCAAAGACGATACGCGTTTTATACTCGTACGATAGGACGTACATATTCGTCCAAGATGAATCATAATACCTGAACACCATCGAAAATGGATTTTCCTGATATTAAATTCCATCTCGGGTGGATATTCTTATCGTTCGTGTCGGTGCATGGATGACAGCTGTACGTGACATTTTATTTCCGTATCTTCAGACATTACTACGTAAATTTTAATCGGTGTGTGCATACATATATACATATATATATATATTCTTATTTAATTATCATTAATAATACATTACGAGAGATATTTCATTTATTTATGCACACAATATTCCACATATATAAAGAGATATATATGTATTATTTTAATACGATAATAAATAGTCACTGTTAAACCGTTAGAACAAAATACGTGATGTGAAAAAAAGAGAAAGAAAGGAGGATGACTTAGTAGAATGACGTCATCGTAGGGCTTTCACACAGATGCGAGTCATTAGATCATCATTTTTCGATCGGATGCTTGGATATCTCGAGCGGAATCCTCTTTCTACTTTCCTTTCTCTCCTCCTCCTCCTCATCCTCCTCGTAAGCACCTAAGACTTTTGCGCGTGCTATCGTCTATGGTAAAAAAAAGAAGGGGGATGAAAGTCTCTCTCCTTATATATATATATATATATATGTATATACATAATATGTATATATGTATGTATGTATTTATGTATGAATGGATGATTGTATGCATACATGTATACTATGTATAAATGTATGTATGGATGGATTTATATATATATATATATATATGTATGTATAAATTGTATGGATAGGCATATAAAGGAGTGAGAAAGAGAGGAAGGGGAAGGGATAGGGGGAAGGTAGAAGGAGAGGGAGAAGAAGAGGGCTTTTGCGAGACGTTATCCCAAGGATTTAAGGGAAGGACGAAAATTCGAAGTCCGCCGTGCGAGAAAACGTCGCGAAGGGTGCGAGAAGAAGAAGAAGAAGGCCTGCCTCCAGTCAATTTTTATCATATATCTGAGAGTTTCGTCGGATTGGCTTCTGCCTGACCTATGCCCAATGGCCCGCACGAATTCTCGCACTATCGCGCATGGCTATCGTCTCTTTCCTGAATTTTCCTCGAATCCTACGTTTCTCAACATCATCTCTCTTCTTCTTCTCTCTTCTTCTCTCACTCACTCTCCCTTTCGCACTTTCTTACTTTTCCTTCGTGTCGAATGACAATTTTGCCATTGGAATAGCTATCCTCCCAAAATGGAAGATAGAAATTTATATCTGTAAAAAGTGTACACATAGATACATCCAAAGAGAAAGAAGAAGTGATAGGGATGAATGAAAATTTATTTTAAATATTACGAATATATATTTAAACAAAAAAACAAAATGTTTTTTTCTTACGAGTTATATAAGTATCAAGATAGATACGTGAAAAAGAAAAACAGAACAAAAAATAACATACGTAATATTTTACTAATGTAAATTTATTATTCTAAACGAGATGGATAAATGAAATAGATAAAAAGTAGGATGAAGAAATGTATGAGATAAGAAAAAATGATCGTCAAATCTTATACGTGTAGTCCATATCGTGTATGTGAGAGAGAGAGAGAGAGAGAGAGAGAGAGAGAGAGAGAGAGAGAGAGAGAGAGAGAGACGATTTATTTAAATATGAAAAATACAAAAATGTATACGTAAGTATTATAAGTATCAATAAAACCGATATACATATAATAAAATAAAAATTATGATATTAAAAAATGATCAATCCAATAAACAAACAAACAAGATAGATACAAATTATGTATAAAAAAAAAATCGTGTAAAATAATATTGTACAATAATACTTGAGCGTGAAATAGTGTGATTGAATTGATATATGTATACGTTGTTGTATGAGAGAGTATGAGAAAGATAGTGACGAGAGAAAGGGAAAGGGTTGAAACGGTTGGTAGTTATATCGTACCTGGTAGCGCTTGCCCTTTCCCCTTATCGAAAAAGGGTGCCAGTTTTGGGCCAGACTTCGCGCGAGTCGCATCAGGTAAGAGGCTTTTGTTCGATCTGATTTCTTTTACCCTCTCTTCATTCCCTCTCTTTCTACGTCTCTTTGGTATATACACAGAAGACGATAATATTTCAAGAGTACTTTCGTTCGTTATCCCTCTTTTCGAAAACACATAATTCCTCGTAGAAACGTATTCCTATCGTAGAAAATACTCACACTATATTTCTTTTCTTTCCTTTTCTTTTCTCTTTTCTTTTCTCTTTTCGGACTTATTTGTTTGTCCGAATCGATACTCGTTTCCCATGATTCGAGAGTGGTTCGAGAATAGGAGTCAGTGTGGGGGTAGTAACGGTTTCTAGTGTAACTAGCAAGTACTTCGCACGAAGTAAGACACCTTTGCGAAGAACACGTCGGACAATCCACGTTATATTCAGGACTGGTTTATCCCCCGTGTTCTCGATGTTCGAACTTCGAGATATCTTCGAGAAAGAGAAAGAGATAGATAGATAGAGTAACAGAGAGAAAGACGGTAAGGTAGAGAGGAAGAAAGTGAGTGAGAGAAAGAGAGGGTGAGGGTGAGGAGGGGATTCGTAGAAGGTTTCTGAACAACCAAAGTCTGCGGAATAGTATCGATCTTGGCTGATATATTACAGCGTAGGTCCACCCTGCCACGTTTCTGGCAAGACCTCAAAATATGTTTTTTATGTGCACCCTCCTGCGGCGAATGTATCCACGTCGAAAGTCGTCCCAACCAAGTCAATCCTTGAATTTCCTTTCTTTCTTCCTTCCTTCCTTCCTTCCTTCCTTTCTTTCTTTCTTTCTTCCAAGATGACGCAGGGAGAGAATGTTCCATAGAAAAATCTATGTTTCTCTTCTTATCCTTCCTTTAAATGGCTTATTCATATTTATTTTCTTATTTCATTTCTCGTTTCTTTTGTCTTTTATATATTATACGTCATTTTAAATGTTGATATACAATATTTTCCTTCGGGTCACTCAGAGATATTATTTTAATGATACGATCGTGTACGGTCATAATTTAATTTAAACATGCAATCTTGTTTTTGGGCTATAGGGGAAAAATAGTTTTAACCCTTCTTTGCATGATTTTTTCTTTTTTTTTAAAATAAATCAGGGTGATGTAATTAATGCTCTAGATTAAAGGAAAAATATTTTTAAAAATCCTAGTGCTATTTTTTGACAACTGCGTTTTGTTGTACGCAATAGTCGCTTAAAAAGTTGCCAGCAACAACAAATATACAGTACAAGGGTTTTGAGTACCTTTTTTTGTTGACTAAATATTATGATTGAAATTTCCATCATCATGCAAAGAAGGGTTAATATATTCTTATTATCTTTTTGTTTCAACATTTTATTTGGTACATATATTTATCGCGTATGTTCTATTCTATTTAAACAAAAACAAAATGTGTCCGTTTGTTTCTTGTTATTCGTTCCTTGTTTAAAATGCACTTTGTTGTTTGTTTGTTTGTTCACTCTCAGAGAAATCATTTTTTAATATATTTCTCTATCCCTTTTTTTCATTTTTCTTTTTCTACTTCTTCTTCTTCTTCTCTTTTTTGCATTCCTCATCTTATTCTTCCACACACACACACACACACACATATCTTTCATTTATTTTTATTATCTTTTGTAAAATTTTATATGAATGTGCATATTTTTCTCGAATCGGTATTAGAATGTTTCAATATAAACTAATATGAGAATTCCACATAACATTGGCACTTTTCATCAAGATTTTTTCTTACTGATATCGTATAAGACAAATGTGTAACTACAAAGTAAGAGTCAATAAACCGTTTTAAAGAACCAATAACCGTGTACCTAAGATTTTCAAGATATCTCCAAAAGATACCTTTACCACCCTTCGCGTTTCTGGAAAAAAGTTTCTTTCTATCTTTTATCCCTCTCCCCATTCTCTCTCTCTCTCTCTTTCTCTCTCTCTTACTTTCTTACTTTCTTACTTACATACTTTCTTCGTCAGATTCGCATATAACGTCCTAATTTTCCGAGCGGATGAAAACATATGAAAATCTGGGAAGCAAAAAGGAAAGACGTTAGGGAGCGGCAAAGTCAGAGCCAATAAAATTCTCGTCGCTCTCCCCTTGACTCACTCGTTCGCTCGCTTGCTTTCTTTCCCTTTTTTCCTATTCCATCCCTATCTCTTTCCTTTTCATTCCTTCTTATTTCCTTTGTTCGTCCATTTTTTAACTCCTAACTCGAATATAACGAAAAGAAAAGAAAAGAAAAGATAAAAGAAAAAGAAAAGTAAAAGTTAAAGTATAATGTTGTAAAATTTCAAAATAAATCCATTTAAATCGAATTAATATTTTTTTTATCTATGATAGGTAGTATCATACGAAAAATTTTAAACCTAAACGATTACAAAGTAATCCAATTATCTTAATAATGTCATCGAAAATGGCGATGGTTTCCTTTCTTTTTTATCTCTGGTTCACTCCGTCTCTTTCTTTCTTTTTGTTTCTGTCTCTCTCTCTCTCTCTCTCTCTCTCTTTTGGAGTACCGCGAAATGGTCCAAAAGTGGCATTAATCTGTTACAAGAAGGCGGGAGAAAATAATGAAATTATCGTAAATCAATATGCAAGAGAGGTGGATCCACTTCCCTGTACCCGGAAGCACGGGTTAAGCACGAAGTACAGTTACCGACAAGATTTTCATACTATCGTAAAAATGAGAAGAAGAAGAAAAAACAAATCGCAAGTGTATTCACTTTCACTTCCTTTTCTTTTTTTTTATCTAATAAAATATCGATGATTAACACAATTAATAATAATAAAGAAAGAAAATATTATTCTCTCTCTCGTCGATCGAAATTAATGTTTTTTTCTCTTGTTTTTTAATGTTACAAATGAAACTATCTCGGCACGTTTCAAGGACGAAACTTTCGTAGAAATCGAAAAGAAATAGAAATATCAAATTAATGAAATAAAGAAAATGAAAAATTTAAACGTGACCGAATTATGCGTTATATTTTATTCACGCGCGAGAGTGAGGTCAAAGATATATAATAGAAATTAAAAGAATAAAATACAATAAAACAAACGAAAAGGATAGAGAGAGAGAGAGAGAGAGAGAAAACAAAAAAAACGTAAATAAATTATTATTCATTTTACTTTTGATGGAAAATATAATCGTATTTGTTACAATATGATTAACAATTTAAAGATAAACATTAATAGGAATAATTAAAAAAGTAATAAAATAAAAAGATATAGTTAAGAAAATAATAATAATAATAAATATAAGAAAATGATGAAACTGTCCAGCGTGTAAACGATGATATAAAACACCCTCATATTGTAAAGAGAATAGGAGGAGAAACTGGTGGTATCTTGGTCCCTTGGACAAACAGAAATATATGTTCGGGAAAAGATGTCTTACCATCCCACGACTCGAGGCGTTCCTTTTTTAAACGACGAAACAGTTGCGACCACGAATCGATGGTAACTACGCCGACCGGACCCGAGTACAGTCCGTTGAAAATCTACATTTGCCATCATCCCCTATTCGACTACGATAACCATATCGACCAATAAACATAAACCATCGTAATAATCCAACTATATTAATAATAATAAATATTTTTCTTACTGACAACAACAAAAAATCAAATGGAATAAAACTAATAATTATCAAAACACGTTTAAACGTTAATGTAAAATAAATGAAGGAAAACAGAATAATACTACTACTACTATCGTATAAAATATTTCCGTAAGGAATATAGTGACGAAAGGATAACTTTTCTCGATCGTGTGTACAATGTTAGGATGCGCGGGGGGTGCGCTACGGTCTTTTGCATACATTTTGAAACGTAGAACCGCCACCGTACCGAATATGCTGGCCGAGCGAGAAAAAAGTACTAAAGGAAAGGGAAAAAGGTAAAAGATAGCACGAGAGGGGGAGTAAAGAAGAAAGAAAGAAAGAAAGAAAGAAAGAAAAAAGAGAAAGGGGATGGAAACAAAAATACTCCTCTCGTCTGTCCTTTACGCGAACACATTCGAGGGATAGAGAGAAGGGAAAAAAAGCAAGGGATAAAGAAGAGACATAAAGAATCGGCGGTGGGAGGAAGAGGAGGAGGAGAAGAAAGAGGAGGAGGAGGAGGAGGAGGAGGAGGAGGAGGAAAAAGGGGGTTGGAGGATGATGCTCGGCATGTTTTTTAAATGTATGTACACCGGCCAGTGTGTATTAAAAATTTCCCTTTTTCTCTCTCTCTCTCTCTCTCTCTCTTTCTTTTTCTCTTTCTTTTTCTTTCTTCCTCTTTCTCCATTATTTTTTTTTTCTTTTAAAAACACGACGACGACGACGACGACGACGACGACGATGTTGCTTCGTTTTCAGACGCGTCGCTCTTATTATTATTTCAATACCGTAAGATTCAGCGGTGAAGATCATTACGGTATAATGTTAACCAACACACACACACACACACACAAACCGAAAGCATGGATTCTCTGGTTTCAAGTCATCGCACCGTTCGATAAAAGCTTTGAAGATGGTACAACAACAACAAAATAGAAAAAAGAAAAGAAAATAAAAGCAAATATTATATTTATATTTTATAGGATCGTCTTATGTGAATATTTTTGTTCATTTGCATATGTATAAGAAAAATTATCTTTTGTGTTTTTCTTTTTTTTTTCTTTTTGCAAAAAATATTTTTAATAAGTTCACGAAAGGGAGAGACACGTTTCGCGCGAATTGAACAAACGAATATATTGTATTAAGATAATATGAAAATTGTTGAGAAAAGGAAATAGGGAATGGAACGAAAAAGATTTTTGCTGGACCCGGCTGGAATACTTGCTTATTCTGGAACTATCGGAAAAATGTTATTTACGCGAGAGAAAAAGAAAGAGAGAGAGAGAGAGAGAGATAGAAGAAGCTCTGTCCTTATTTACATGTGGTAAGTCTCCTACGGGACCAAATCCCGGACCGAGCTCGGAACCCTGATAATTCTTCCTTTGATCCCGGTCCCGTGGGTGCATCCCTCTGGTCCACCCACTCCTGTCTGCATCAGAGAACGAGTAAAAACCGTAGGAAGGAAAGAATATATCCTCGGGTAATACTTGTGCCAAAAAAAAAAAAAGAAGAAAGAAGAAAGAAGAAGGAAGGAAGGAAGGAAGGAAAGAAGGATAGAAAAATGAGAAAATGAAAAAACATAATTCGCGGAAGCTTTACGACAAGCTACGGATAGAGAAATAATTAAGAAATCAGAAAGAAATCAGAAAGAGTGGAAAATAAACGGACCATATTACGAATATAAACGAAGAACCTTCTTCTTCCTTTGAAAAAACTTTTTGATGTTTCTCGTATAAAAAGACACCAACAATTATCTCAGTGGTATTTCTTTTCTGTTTTTTCTTTTTTTTTTTTTTCTAAAAGAGGAAAGAGTTATCGATTAGTTTCGATTAATCTCCACGAACCCGTTTTTTCCCTCTCCCCCCCCCCGCCACCCAGCCCGAGGGTTTTTCTTATTTCTCATCAAACTTTGTTTTTTTTTGTTTCTTTTCTTTTTTTTCTTTTTTCGATGAGTCCAACACATAAGATAAATATTTCATTGTCGATGTGTTAGTGAAAACTTTAAGGTGTCTTTAAGTCACCGTCTTGATCTGAATTTTGGCAGAGTTTCAAGCCCCCATCTGCTTTAGTAACGACGGGAATCTAACGAAAAGGAGACGCCGATATCATCTTGAGCAAACTAGTGGGACGACCGTCTCCTCTCTCTCTCTCTCTCTCTCTCTCGATGGATATAGGGTGTCCTATTATTATACTGATAACATTCGTAAACACTCTGACATACGTTCGTATCGACGCAAGCTTATACGATTTCCATTCCGTTCTATCTAGCGGGTGACGTTACCACAAACTCTTTTGATCATCTCATCGATTACTTACACAACACATCTTTTTCTTCATTTCAACGATTTCTGAAAGATATCATTCATTTTATCGTGTTAATCAGGAAAGAATAATTGATCGTTCTATTGACATTAATATTAATCAATTAATTTCAAACAAAATTAATTATCATAAATTTATATAGAATACACGATAATATGTGTGTGTGTATGTATTAATACGAAACGGAATATAATTTTATCTTATTAATCAAATCGGATAATCGATCGTTATGTTAACAAATTATCGACATTGATATTAAAATAAATTACCGACACATTTAATTCTCATATAAATTAACATATAATTCAATAATCAAACATAAATTTATATATATTTAATCCATATAATTAATTATCATGATTATATACAATATACAAATTTATATTACGATAATGCACGATAAATGCATTTAATGTATACAAATTACGAATATATATTATTACTACGAATTCTTCTTTCTTTCTTTCTTTTTTTTTTTTTTTTAATTACCAAACGAATAAACAAATAGAGGAATGTTTCAAGGTTAAGAAAAAGGAAAAAAAAATGGTAGAAAATTGAACATGGTAGGTACACCCGGTACGTAATCTCTCTTCTCCGGTTAGTTAGCGGGTCTAAAGGATCCAGGCCGGTGAGTATCCTTGCCGGATAGAGTATCCCTCGGGAGGTTTTCGTCCAATCGTCTGGCTGGTCAGCCGGTACAGGTGGTGGGGTCTGGAGGCCGACCATTGGTCAGTCGTAGGGCGGCCGGGTATTGAGCGAGTCGCTCCGGGGGTTGAAAAAACCGCCCCGAACTGACCTCAAACGTCCTACCCTCGTCTCGTCTGGAAACCCAGCCTAATGTTTCTCTCTTACCCTTTCTCTCTCTCTCTTTAACCCCCCCACCCCACCCCACCCCTCTCTCTCTCTCTTTCTCTCTGTTCTTCTCCTACCCTTTTACTTTATCCTCACCCCACCACCATGAGCAGACTTAGTCGGACTACCGGTGCTTTTGCAGCCGCCCCGTACACCCCGTTTCGAAGCTCGCCTCTTAAATACACTCGCCCTTTATTACAACGACGAGGACAACTACTACAACGACAACGACAACGACGAGGACGACGAGGACGAGGACGAGGACAACTACGTTCTTCTTATTTTACTTTGCATCCGCCCACGTCCAAAGGTTCATTTGTTTTATTCGTTTCTTTTTTTTCTATCCCTTTTTTTTTTCTTTATTTTATTTTTTTATAGACAAGAACGATTTTAGTTTCGATAATAATGATGATTATTTTGTCGCGATGACATTTTATTATCAATTATAAATATAATCCATGCGTTTAATATGAATTTTTACAATGCGTCAAAGATTATTGCATTAATGTTTTGTTTTTTTTTCATAGAAATGGTTGTTCTGATATAACGAGGTTACTTAAACAAATAGCCTATATACATTTGTATATTTATTACCTAATTTTTCATACAAATTATTAATCTAATAAAACTAATATCCCCTAATTAAATACGAAAACAGTCGTTTCTCGACACATGTTATTTATATTCAATTTCGAGTAACGCGATTTGACAAAGAGACATTTTATACGAGAGTCTCTATTGATAAAAAGATCTTATTCTTTTCAATATAATATGTGCAACGATAGAGAAAAATTCTAAGTCGACGTAACAACGTACGAACAAATCACCATACATACATACATACATACGTTCATGCAAAAGAGAGGTGTAAAATCGATAAACGAATCTACACTTTCGATTCAACACCTTTTACAATCTCGAATTCTCAGTATGCTGTTTAAGCAGACTTTTTTCTGACGAAAGAATACACACACACATACACACACACTAGGAACTATCGTTCGTACCTCGTCAAGTAATTAACGATAGAAGCTTGTAACAGGAAGAGTATAACAAGGGGACGCGTTTCAGTGATGGAATTTTTGAAGGAAACATGCAAAGAGAAATTCAAGCCTGAACGCGGCTAGGAAGCTAGTACGTGGTCTAACTCGAGCTGCCAACCCTAAAGTATATTCAGTCGGTCTAAGTCCAAAGGCTATTTGCATAGGCGATATTATACTCCATCTCTCTCTCTCTCTCTCTCTCTCTCTCTTTCTCTCTTTCATTCCATCTTTCCATCCTCTTCTCTTACTTGTTATTCTCTCTATCTATCTACATATACACCTACAACTATCTATCTATCTATCTATCTATCCATCTAACTGTTTCTCTTTCTAACTTGGTGCACCAGCTCTTTCGACCTTCGTCTATCTACAAACCACCCACCTACCACCCCTTCCCTCATCCTTCTCTTCCTCTCCTCTCCTCTCCACTCCTCACCACTCCACTCTATTCCTTTCTCGTTTGCTCTTTCTCTCTTTCGTCCTCTCCATTTCTCTCCTCCCTCCCACCCCCATCGAGAACGTCTTGGGATCTTGGGAATTGGATTAGTAGTGGTTCACCCGAGTAAGACTTGGACTATACTCAATTTGAACTAAGATCGCGGCGCTAGGGAATGGGCAAATTGCTAAATCAGTTTTACGTGATCACCTATTCAGAAAGTTATCAAAGACGGATGTTCCACCTGAGGATGGACCGGCGATCGAAATGATTTTATGACAATTTATTGAGAAAAACTCTCTACCTATCTATCCACGAGATATTTCTATTCTGATCCGTATATATGTCGAGATAGAATCTACTTATGGAATTCATCATATCATAGTAATTATTTTTTTGTTCTATACAGTATGATAAATATATTTTTATTGACTCGTGTATTATTATAATTGGTATTTCTATGATTTTGTGTTTCAATCGTTTACTCTGAATTATATTGAAAATATTATAGGTTTGTTTGTATATTGAATTTATTTCAATTGCTGGGATGAGTAGATTAATTTTTGATTATCGTTAGATAAATATTTTCGAATATATTTCGTATGTATCTTCGAAAAGTTCTTACGTAATTCCCAAATGGTAAAAAGGTCGAATTATAATTTTAAACAATTTTTGTTTTGTTTTATTTGTTTTGGTATTTAAGTAATTAATTAAAACTAATATTGGCAAAAAGTGAAACATTGGAGAACTTGTCCTGGTTTCTACTTTAAATCGATTGTTTTATACTTTGTCTCTCGGAGTTAAACGAAGTATATCCATACTCGATTTACTTCTTTTTTTTTTCTTTTTCTCTCTCTTTTTTACTCATTCAACTCGCTCTCATTTTATTGCAAGCTCTTTAAGAAAACACGATGAAAGATTTAGCAAACATAAGCGACTCGATTAAGACACCATCTTGGCCGGTCGCCTTTAAAAGTCTCGTCGCGCGGAAGTTTCTTAAGGAAATCGTTACTTAAATTTCTCTCGCATTATACACTTTCTCTACTTTCAAAAACTTCAAGGTAACTTAACACGCGTTTTACTTACTTTATTCTTCTTTTTTACTTTTTACTTTTTTCCCTTTTCTTTTCTTTTCTTCTCTTTTCTTTTCTTTTCTTTTCTTTTTTAAAGCATCAAATAAGTTCCGATCGTTCTTACGTTCTTTTAATTTTAACGTTTTTTTTGTTTTTTTAACTATAAACATAACAAATCATTTATGTTCATTAAAAAATATTTTTAATAACATTTATTTCTACTCAAACAAAAATTAACAACACAATTCGCGCGTTTCCACGATTTTATACAAAATAAATATATATTTCTAACTAATTAAACAAACATAATATCGAATAAAAAAATCAAAGTCCTGTTTATCGATTAACAGAGAAGAAGAAAAAAAAGCGAAAGAAGAAAAAAAAGAATAAAAAGAAAGAAAAGTTCAATCTCATGTATTACAAGTCAAATAGGTTGGAATGTTAAAGAGTGTCGAGAGAGAGAGAGAGAAAGAGAAGGGATGTAAGTTTTCGAGATAAACTGCGTAAAATGGCCGGTCTAAGGTCGACGAAAGCGTAAAGAATTCCAAGGTCCGGATCTAACGCAGTTAATTTAGCGAATGGGGTCGTCCCTTCGTACAGAACATGGCCACTACTGGTTCAGTATAGGAACAGGCCCGTGCGAGTCAAACACGACACCCATACACACATTTATAAATCCATATACACACATACACAAACAAACAAAGACATATACGATCACAAGAACGTGTCTATATATCGGTTGATCCTACCAGAGTCTAATAAAAAGCATCCCCGAGAGCCAGGAACGTGTAGGGATGGTGGGGTCAGAAGTCCATTCGGAAAATGGAGGGACCCGTACTCGTCCAACTAAATCTAGACGATAACGTTTACGTATTGTCCAACTATCAAACTTTTAGAAAACGTTCAACAATAAAACGAACAATTTTTAATATACCAAATTAATCCTATAATTATGAGTAACGTGTTTAAAATAAATTAGATGATCCAAAATTCTGATAAGTAATTCAATTGAATTTAGAGAATTTTTGTATTTTCCAACAGTCGAGACCAAATCTATCCAGTCTGTTAGGAAGACGTATGGGATACGGCTATTCCTGGCCAGGGTTCGACTCGACTTCCGACTTTCCCTCCAGAAAACATTGAGTCTGAGGGGTGGCCGCCACCACCTTATCCTCCCTTCTCACCCTCTTCTTCCTCACAGGCTCGCAAAGACGCTATAAATTCTGACCATCCTACTTCCTCTTTCTACTACTACTACTACTACTACTACTATTACTTTTCTTCTTTTACTCTTCTTCCTCTTCTTCTTCTTCTTCTTTAACTCCCACCCCTTCACGAGTTTATCGAGGAAAAGGGGGATAGTGGTCGAAAAGTAAAAAGACACGAAACGACGATACTTTTTCAAACGTCGATGTTGCTTGTTGGTTACGCGCCGTTTCCTTGGAATTTCGATTACGTTAAAATCTATCTGATTCAATAAATATTTCTTACAAAGTAGATTGTGAATTATTATCGAATAAAACAGAAAAATAGGAAGAAATAATAAGATTAAAAAATACAATTAAAAATATATATA